>NC_046160.1:70009254-70081754 GCF_011064425.1 Rattus rattus
ATTTATCTCTGAGAATTTGATGTTAATTCATAAATGCTATTTTTACTTCAATTGCCTATTGTTTATTGATTGCAAATTTCATTTTATTGCTGACTTTATATCCGATCACCTTGATTTTTATTAAAAATAATTTTTTGCTTTAGTTCTTTATTTTAACCATATTTTCTGTTTATTTCATTGAGAATATTAGGATTAATTATATATAATAGATATACATACACATTTCTCTGTCTTTTTATTCAGATAAGGGAGATAACACTGTTTTGAAGTGTGACTGCCTTCTTGTTTCCTACAAAGAATTCTCTGTCCTACTAAGTAAGCAAAGTTTTGAAATGGATTATCCTAACAGCAATAATTCAAAGAGAAGATGGAAGCCTCCAAAGGGAAAATTCTAGATTCCTTTTCCTTCCCAAAATATTTTTTCAGACAATATATTCTGACCCTAGGTTCCCCTCCACCATCTCCCTCCCAGGTTCCCCTCCAACATCTCCCTCCCAGGTTCCCCTCCACCATCTCCCAGGTTCTTCCCACTCCCCAACTACCCAACTCCATGCCGTCTTTCTCTTTCTTTTTAGAAAACAAACAAACCAATAAAACAAGATGAAAAAGTGAAAGAAAAGAAAAATAGAAAAAACACATACATGCACACAAACACAAAAATACACAAAATAAAAAAGTAAAGCACAAAATCAGAATCCATAACCTACAATCAAACAGTAAGGTAAAAAAATATCCAAATGAAGTAATGTGAGATGTAAAAAATCTCCAAAAATATGAATGGATTTGTTTTGTGTTGGCCAGTTGCTGCTGGGCATGAGATCTGCCCTTAAATGAGGTTTGTGTACCCAGTAAGACTCCATTGGAATAAACAAATGATTGTCAATTAGAGGACTTTTGGGTTAGGAATGGAATTCGTGTCCACTGCCCTCTGAAAGCAACACTGGGATCCATGTGATTTGGACCTGTGCAAGCCATGAGAGTTGCCACGGTCTCTGTGGGATTATATGAGCCTTGATCTTGTGTTTGGAAGACACTGTCTCTCTGGTATCATCTATCCCCACTGGCTTGTCCTTTCTGCCTTCCATTCTGCAGTATTCCATGAGCCCCAAGAGGAGAGGTTTGATGGAGAAACCACATTTAAGACTAAGTGTTCCAACATCTCTCATTCCAATAGTCTGCGTCTTGTCCACTTGTGGGTCCCTAACTAGTAGTTTCCATCCACTTCAGGGGGAAGCTTTCCTGATGATGGCTGAGTGAGGCACTAATCTATGGTATTGTAGGGTATCACAGAAGTCCCTGCTACGTAGTCACTAGGGCAGTGTTGGGGATGGTTGCATCTCATGGAGTAGGCCTTAAATGGAATCAGATAGTGGTTGGGTACTTTCATATCCTTTTGTGCCTCTATCCTACCAGTGTTATGAGGTCATCATTATGCATCAAAGGGTTTGTAGCTGGGATGGTGGCACTTTTCTCCTCTGGTGGCATGCAGAGTGCTTTCGCTACTACGAATGATAGTCAGTGTGGATTAAGGCTTTGATTAAACAACAGCTTAACTTCTCCATGATCAATGAATATATGTGTTGCCTTCAGCAATAGGGCATGACCATCAATTTGTGGAGAACAACCAAAAGCTTAGGCAGTAGTCTGGGTTGGTTAGGGGTTTTTATGGGACCCTTTTGGTCAACAACTCGATTACATGTACCCTGCTCCTGGCTCTGGAGTGTCTACCTAGGGCAAGAGATGCCTAGCTGGTGCTTTGTATTTATATCGTTCAGTGGCTTCCTTTATATTTCCTTTGTCTGTGTATATTTTTAAGCTTCTATTATATTAGGTTTCCATACGACCCCTCACATGGCACTTAGTGTTAGCTGTCTTGCCCTGCAATTCCTCCATTACTCCCCTGTTCACTCCCCCATCCCTGTAATGCTCCCGTTCCAGTCTCCCCATCTCTCCATAACTATACATTCCATTTCCCTGTCCTTCTCACACCTCAATCTCTTACTCTATACATAACCCTTATGGTTATAAGGATTGTAGCATGCCTATCAAAGGCTTAAAAGCTAACATCCACATATAAGAGAGTATACCATATATTTTGGAGTCTGGGTTAACTCAGGAGGATTTTTTTCTAGCTCTATCCATTTATCTGTGAATTTCAAGATTTCGGGGTTTTTTTTTTTTGGATAGCTGAATATTTTTAATCTTTATCCATTCATCTATTGATGGACATCTAGGATGTTTGCAATGTTTGGCTATTATAATTAGAACACCAATGAGTATAGACGCGCAAGTGTCTATGTAGTAGAATGTGGCGTCCTTTCAGCCACACGCGCAAGAGTGATATAGCTGGATCTTGAAGTAGCTATTCTAAGCTTCCCGAGGAACTACCACACTGATTTCCATAGAGCCTATATAAGTTTGCAGCCCCCCTAGCAGTGAATGAGTGACTTCTTTACCCGACATACTCACCGACATGGGCTGTCATTTGTTTTATTGATTCAGGCCATTTTGACTGGCATAAGATGAAATCTCAAAGTGATTTTGATTTGCATTTACTTGATGGCTAAGCATATTGGAGGGTTTTCTTCTTTTTAAAAGTATTCTTTCTAAAAGAAGGTATTTCTCAGCCATTTGCATTCCCTGTGTTGAGAATTCTGTTTAGATATGCACCCCATTTTGTACTTAGATTATTTGCTTCTTGGTATCTAGTTTCTCCAGTTTTGTCTCTTTTGAATATTAGTCCTCTATTAGATGTGTAGTTAATACAAATCTTTTCCCATTCTGTAGGCTGTTTCTTTGAACGATGGTGTTCTGTACCATGCAAAGGTTCTCATCCCCCTCCCCGCTTTCTTTTCTAACAGGTTCAGTATAGCTGGTTTTATATTGAGGTCCTCAATCCATTTGGAGTTGGGTTTTGGCAGGGTGATAAGTATGGATCTGCTTGGATTCTTCTACATGTAGCCGTCCAGTTTGATTAGACTCCTTTGTTGACGATATCAGTTTTATAGTATGTATCCCTGGCTTCTTTGTAAGAAAACAAAACAAAACAAAAAACATAAACAATAACAACAAAAATAAAAACCAGGTGTCTACCACAGTGAGGACTTATATATCTGTGTCTTCAATTTGATTGCATTGATCCTCTCCTGTGACCTGTTAAACTCATGTAGCACTTCAGTAATTGTTAAAGTCCTTAGAATTTCCTATGTGGAGAAACATGCCATCTGCCGATAGAGATGGTTTTATTTCTGTATGCTTTGCTTTGCTGTGCTGGCGAAGACTACCAGTATACTCTCGCTGGATGGCATGGCCGTGCTCTCAGTCTTAGAGGAAGTAGTAAGTGTTTCATGTCCTAAGATAATTAACAATCTATCCTTAATTGTAAGCCCCTTCTCGGGTTTGGGAGTTTCCTTCTAATGCTAGTTTATTTAGAATTTCTATTATGAAGGAAATTTGAATTTTTCAAATTCTCCTTCCTCGCTATATCTTTTCAGATGTCAACTTGTTTTTCTCTTTGAGCTTGTTGCTGTGGTTTCATTGATTTCAATTTTGGAGAAATTTTGTAATCCTGTAAGAAATTCCACCTTAGTTTGATCATTTTTTTCATTAGTCATTTTATTATTTACATCCCAAATGTTGCCCCCTCCCACACTTCTTCATCTCTTCTCTGGGGCATCAAGTCTCTACAAGGTCAGGCTCATCCCCTCCCACTGAGGCTAGACAAGGAAGTCATCTGTTACATATGTGCAGAGAGTCTCGCACCAGCCCTTGTATGCTCTGTGGTTGGTGACTTAGTCTCTGGGAGCTCCCTGGGGTCCAGGTTAGTTGATGCTGTTGGTCTTCCTCTGGGATTGCCATCCCCTTCAGTTCCTTCAATCCTTCCCCTAACTTTTTCATAGGAATCCCCAGCCTCAGTCCAATGGCTGGCTGTGAATACCGGCATCTGTTTCAGTCAGCTGCTGGTAGAGTCTCTCAGAAGACAGCCGTGCTGGGCTGCTGTCTGCAAGTGCAACATAGCATCAGTAATAGTGTCAGAGTCTGGCACTTGCACATAGGATGGATCCCAAGTTGGGCTGGTCATTGGTCGGCAATTCCTTTAATCTCTGTTCCCCATTTTTGTCCCCACATTTCTTTTAGACAGAAGCAATTCTTGGTTAAAAAAAAAAAAGACGAGGTGGATTGGTGTCCCTATTCTTCCACTGGAGGTCCTGACTAACTACTGGAGGTGGGCTCTTCAGGTTCTATCTCCTCACTGTTGGACATTTTGGCTCAGGTCACCCATTCTGAGTCCTGGGTGCCTTTCACATCCCAGATCTCTGGGACTTTCTAGAGGTTCCCCTCTAGTTCCCACCCCAGCAGTGGCATACTTCATTTATTCTCCTGGCCCACTGGAATTCTTTCCTGTCTCCCCACTCCCCATATCTGATCCTGCCCCCTTCCCTTCCTCTTCCCCTCTCCCACTCAGTTTCCTCCCCACCTCTGCTCCCCATGATTATTCTGTTTCCCCTTCTAAGTGGAATTGAAGCATCCTTACCTGGGCCTTACTTCTCGTTTAACTTCTTGCAGTCTGTGAGGTGTATCATGAGCATTCTGTACTTTTTGGGCTAATATCCACTTATCAGTGAGTATATATCATGCATGTCCATTTAGGACTGGGTTGCCTCACTCAGGATGATATTTTCTAGTTCTATCCATTTGCCTGCAAAATTTATGATGTCCTCATTGTTAATAGCTGAATAGCATTCCATTGTGAAATGAACCTCATTTTCTGTATCCATTCTTTGGTTGAGTGACATCTGGGTTGCTTCCAGATTAGTTTTATATATTTCCAGATTTGACTTGGTGTTTTGTTGACAATGTTACATATAAGTTTGTGAGGATTATTGTTTAGTAATTTTCTCACAATATTGTTGTTTGGTTAGCTAACAGGAAATAATGGCCTCACAAAATGAGCAGAGTTATCTTTCTTATACTAATTTTGGAAGAATCTGATTTAGATTTGGATTTAAAACCTGTTTATTTCTATTAATTTTGTGCCCATCGACCAGCTTCACCTTTGTACATGATTCTTTGAAGCATTTTGAAGTTACTTTTGCTGAACTAAGAATAAAATGCTTTGCTATACTTAGAAGAAGAACTTCAAGGACCCTGAAAAGGCCATTGTGTGAATGTGTGCAAATGCATGTTAAGAAGAAGAGAGGAAGCTTCACGGATTCTTCGTGAAACACTTGCGAGATCAGAGCTTATCTTGGGAGAAAAGCTCAGGGGTAGGATAGAAATTGGTCCAGTTTTTCCTCCAAGCCCCATGCTCCCAGAAATAAGACTCAGACTCAAAATATATTTACAAATACCCTGGCCCTAAGGCTAAACTCTTCTGTGACTAGAATCATAACTTAAGATAACTCATTAATTTCTGGTTATCTGTGATCTGATGCCATGAGTTCTTCTTGTTACATCTTCCAAGTGAATCTCACGTCTCTCTGTGTCCCAGAATTCTATCTCCTTCCAGATGTCTCACCTTCTATTTCATTCCTAAGTCATAGGCCACAGGCTTTTTAATTTGACAGGTGGTGTCCATACAATACAAAGATATTCTCTCCACAAAGCAGAGTATTTCCACAAGGAGAGGGAAACTCCTGCTCAGAGGAAGACCCAAATAAGTTTTTCAGTAGCCATAGACTAACATCTAGTAATGCTCCGGAAGCCTCTTTCCAGGAGTGGTTGTTGCATGAGAGGAAAGTGTCTTTAACCTTGTAGGAAATCAATATAGGGTATTGTGTTGCACCATGAAAATGGTCCTTTATCATTACAGGATAGGGACATTATATAAAATTACACTTTAAAAGAAAACATGGGCTAGAGCAATGGCTCAGTGGTTAAGAGCTCAAGCTGTTCTTCCAGAGGTCCTGAGTTCAATTTCCAGTGACCAGATGGTGGCTCACAACCATCTGTAATAGGATCCAATGCTGGCTTCTAGTGTGAATGGAGATAGCATACTTATATACATAAAATAAATAAATCTTAAAAATTAAAAAAGAAGACATGGGTTCTCATAATGTCTAAATAAAATATTGTGTCCTGGAAGTATGGTTCTATCTCCTCATAGTACGCTCAGAAGTCTTCTCCTATGAAATAAAAACTTTCCAGTGAACCAAAAACCAAACAAACAAACAACAAAAAAACCTAGCCAACTACCTTACCTGAAGTAAAGTCATGGACCTTAGAAGAGGACCTACAACTGCCACCTAACTAAAATAACATAACCTCTAACTACCTTCTGAACATTTATTCTTTTTTTTTTTTTTTTATGTTTGTCTTCCTATTTCTTTTTTTTTTTTATTAACTTGAGTATTTCTTATGTACATTTGGCAAACATCCCCTTCCTCCCCCCTTCCTTATGGGTGTTCCCTCCCCACCCTCCCCCATTGCCGCCTCCCCGACAGTCTAGTTCACTGGGGGTTCAGTCTTAGCAGGACCCAGGGCTTCTCCTTCCACTGGTGCTCTTACTAGGATATTCATTGCTACCTATGAGGTCAGAGTCCAGGGTCAGCCCATGTATAGTCTTTAGGTAGTGGCTTAGTCCCTGGAAGCTCTGGTTGCTTGGCATTGTTGTACATATGGGAGTCTCAAGCCCCTTCAAGCTCTTCCAGTTCATTCTCTGATTCCTTCAACGGGCGTCCTGCCTCTCAGTTCAGTGGTTTGCTGCTGGCATTCGCCTCTGTATTTGCTGTATTCTGGCTGTGTCTCTCAGGTTCGATCTACATCCGGCTCCTGTCGGTCTGCACTTCTTTGCTTCATCCATCTTGTCTAATTGGGTGGCTCTATATGTATGGGCCACATGTGGGGCAGGCTCTGAATGGGTGTTCCTTCAGTCTCTGTTTTAATCTTTGCCTCTCTCTTCCCTGCCAAGGGTATTCTTGTTCCCCTTTTAAAGAAGGAGTGAAGCCTTCACATTTTGATCATCCGTCTTGAGTTTCATTTGTTCTAGGCCACTAGGGTAATTCAAGCATTTGGGCTAATAGCCACTTATCAGTGAGTGCATACCATGTATGTCTTTCTGTGATTGGGTTAGCTCACTCAGAATGATATTTTCCAGTTCCAACCATTTGCCTCTAATTTCACAAAAGTTTGTTTTTGATAGCTGAGTAATATTCCATTGTGTAGATGTACCATTTTCTGTATCCATTCCTCTGTTGAAGGGCATCTGGGTTCTTTCCAGCTTCTGGCTATTATAAATAAGGCTGCGAAGGAAACATAGTGGAGCACGGTGTCTTTTTTTATATGTTGGGGCATCTTTTGGGTATATGCCCAAGAGGTATAGCTGGATCCTCAGGCAGTTCAATGTCCAATTTTCTGAGAAACCTCCAGACTGATTTCCAGAATGGTTGTACCAGTCTGCCTGAACATTTATTCTTAAACCCATAGGTGAGTATAGTTCTCACCCCTCACCAAAGAAAACAGACAGAGAACAGCGCAGAAAATTATAATAACCAAAATGCATATGAGTGATTATATGGTTCCTAGTAGCAACAGCTATATCTACAACTCCCACACCTAAATGTCAGGGCCATTCAGGAAGAGAGGGCAGAAAGCCAGAGGAGCAGGAAGTTTGCTGTGAGATTGTGTCTCCTAGAAGTGCCAAAGAGGCAATACCCACGAAGTATCATCAACATGGCTACCTGACAACATCTGAAAAATGAAAACACCAATAGACATGCTAACATGGAAGGGGGAAATCTCAACTCAAGACAAAGAATTACAGGAAACTGGGGAATGCTGAGAGCAGGAGAAGTGGTCTTCCCCAGAGAAGAGGTTCCTAATAGGAAATCCAATCCCAGTCAGTCAGTCCTGAGATTATATATAACTGATAAGATTATACAGGCTGAGCAGGTTGGTGTGTGTGTGTGTGTGTGTGTGTGTGTGTGTGTGTGTGTGTGTGTGAGAGAGAGAGAGAGAGAGAGAGAGAGAGAGAGAGAGAGAGAGAGAGAGAAACACCATGGAAAGAGGCCCATTAATTTGAAAGACAGCAAGGTTCAGGTACATGGGAGAATTCAGAAAGAGGTGAAAGAGGTATAATTATCCTTCTGGTTGCTGCCCTCATGGAGAGTTGAAAACCAGCTCCGAGGAGCGACTTCAGTCCCAAGACCAGAATAAGACCAACGTTTCTGCTCCAAGTGACCTGCCTGGTGGACTCAGGACACACAAAGGCAAAATTCCTCTGGGACACTTCCAGTTTCTAGTTGGCACCTGAACCTTGCTGATCCCGGTCCACAGCTCCCTGCTCCCAATCCCTGAGGGAGAGAGAGCTGATCACCCAGAAGTGTGGGCAATCCTGAGACTGCTGGGCAGGAGAGACTGCCACTTCTGTCCACCTTTGCCCACATAAATGGCCCAAGAGGAAACTGAATAGAGCCTCTGGACACAGGAAGATAGGAGCAGTCAAGCTGCAGGAGCCCCACAGTCCAGACTGCCCCTGGGTCTGAACTGAACCAGTCAAACAGCTCTCTGCACCCAAATCCAGTGTGTGTGTTGGGGGGGACCTAGGTCTTCAGATGGGCAGACGCTCCTGAGAAACCAGAGGAGAATAGTCTCTGCCCACATTCCTGAATCGAGAGGAAAAAGCATTGTGCTATCTGTGCTTCCTGTACACAGGGACCTAGGAGAAGTAGGGGCAGGCCGTAGAAGAAAAGAAGAAAACAGGTCTACAGCACTCCTGACACACAGGCCTACAGGACAGTCAAGCCACTGTCAGAAACAGCAAGACAAGGTAACAACAGAGACAACCTGATGGCGAGAGGAAAGCACAGAAACCCAAGCAACAGAAACCAAGACCACATGGCATCATCAGAGCCCAATTCTCCCACCAAAGCAAACTCTGAATATCCAAACACACCAGAAAACCAAGATCTAGATTTAAAATCACATTTTATCATGATGATGGAGGACTTTAAGAAGGTCATAAATAACTGCCTTATGACAATACATGACAACACAAATAAACAACTAGAAGCCCTTAGAGAGGAAACACAAAAATCACTGAAAGAACTACTGGAAAAACAAAACAAAACAGGAGAAAGAAATGAACAAAAACATCCAGGAGTTAATAATGGAAATAGAAACAATAAAAAAAGCACAAAGGGAGACAACCCTGGAGATAAAAAACCTAGGAAAGAGATCAGGAGTCACAGATGTGAGCATCACCAACAGACTACAAGAGATAGAAGAGAGAATCTCAGGAGCAGAAGATTCCATAGAAAACATCGACACAACTGTCAAAGATAATGTAAAACAGAAAAAGCTACGAGATCAAAACATACAGGAAATCCAGGACACAATGAGATCAAACCTAAGGATAATAGGTATAGAAGAGAGTGAAGACTCCCAACTCAAAGGACCAGTAAATATCTTCAACAAAATCATAGAAGAAAACTTCCCTAACCTAAAGAAAGAGATGCCTATAAACATACAAGAAGCCTATGGAACTCCAAATAGATTGGACCAGAAAAGAAACTCCTCCCATCACATAATAGTCAAAACACCAAATGCACAAAACAAAGAAAGAATATTAAAAGCAGTAAGAGAAAAAGGTCAAGGAACATATAAAGGCAGACCTATCAGAATTATACCGAACTTCTCACTAGACACTGTGAAAGCCAGAAGATCCTGGACAGATGTCATACAGACCCTAAGGGAACACAAATGCCAGCCCAGGTTACTGTATCCAGCAAAACTCTCAATTAACATAGATGGAGAAACCAAGATATTCCATGACAAAACCAAATTTACACAATATCTTTCTACGAATCCAGCCCTACAAAGGATAATAATTGGTAAAACCCAGTACAAGGAGGCAAGTTACACCCTAGAAAAAGCAAAAAACTAATCATTTTGCAACAAAACAAAGAGAAGGGAAGCACACAAACATAACCTCACATCCAAATATGAAAATAACAAGAAGCAACAGTCACTATTCCTTAATATCTCTCAACATCAATGGACTCAATTCCCCAATAAAAAGACACAGATTAACAAACTAGATATACAATGAGGACCCAACATTTTGCTGCCTACAAGAAACACACCTCAGAGACAAAGACAGATACTACCTCAGAGTAAAAGGCTGGAAAACAACTTTCCAAGCAAATGGTCTGAAGAAGCAAGCTGGAGGAGCCATTCTAATATTGATAAAATCGATTTTCAACCAAAAGTCATCAAAAAAGATAAGGAAGGACACTTCATACTCATCAAAGGAAAAATCCACCAAGATGAACTCTCAATCCTAAATATCTATGCTCCAAATACAAGGGCATCTACATACATAAAAGAAACCTTACTAAAGCTCAAAGCACGCATTGTACCTCACACAATAATAGTAGGAGATTTCAACACCCAACTCTCATCAATGGACAGATCATGGAAACAGAAATTAAACAGAGACATAAACAGACTAACAGAAGTTATGAACCAAATGGGCCTAACATATATTTATAGAACATTCTATCCTAAAACAAAAGGATATACCTTCTTCTCACCACCTCATGGCACTTTCTCCAAAATTGACCATATAATCAGTCACAAAACAGGCCTCAACAGATACAGAAAGATAGAAATAATCCCATGCGTCCCATCAGACCAGCACAGGCTAAGGCTGGTCTTCAATAATAATAAGGAAAGAATGCCCACATATACATGGAAGTTGAACAATGCTCTACTCAATGATAACCTGGTCAAGGAAGAAATAAAGAAATTAAAGACTTCTTAGAATTTAATGAAAATGAAGGTACAACATATCCAAACTTATGGGACACAATGAAAGCTGTGCTAAGAGGAAAACTCATAGCTCTGATTGCCTGCAGAAAGAAACAGGAGAGAGCATATATCAGCTTGACAGAACACCTAAAAGCTCTAGAACAAAAAGAGGTAAATACACCCAGGAGGAGTAAAAGGTAGGAAAGAATCAAACTCAGAGCTGAAATCAACCAAGTAGAAACAAAAAGGTCTACAAAAAGAATCAACAGAATCAAAAGCTGGTTCTTTGAGAAAATCAACAAGATAGATAAACCCTTAATCACACTAAACAGAGGGCACAGAGAGAATATCCAAATTAACAAAATCAGAAATGAAAAGGGAGACATAACAACAGAATCAGAGGAAATTGAAAAAATCATCAGATCCTACTACAAAAGCCTATATTCAACAAAACTTGAAAATTTGGAGAAAATGGACAATTTCCTAGACAAATATCAGGAACCGAAGTTAAATCAGGAACAGATAAACCATTTAAACAACCCCACAACTCCTAAAGAAATAGAAGCAGTCATTAAGAGACTCCCAACCAAAAAGACTCCAGGTCCAGACGGGTTCAGTGAAGAATTCTATCAGACCTTCATAGAAGACCTCATACCAATCCTGTCCAAACTATTCCACAAAATTGAAACAGACGGAGCACTACTGAATTCCTTCTATGAAGCCACACTCTTGTATGTAGACCACACAAAGACCAAACAAAGAAAGAAAACTTCTGACAAATTTCCCTTATGACTATCGACACAAAAATACTCAATAAAATTCTTGCAAACCAAATCCAAGAACCCATCAAAACAATCATTCATCATGATCAAGTAGGCTTCATCCCAGGGATGCAGGGATAGTTTAATATATGGAAAACTATCCACGTAATCCATTATATAAACAAACTGAAAGATAAAAACCACATGATCATTTCATTAGATGATGAGAAAACATTTGACAAAATTCAATACCCCTTCATGATAAAAGTCCTGGAAAGAACAGGAATTCAAGGCCTATACATAATCATAGTAAAAGCTATATACAGCAAACCAGTCGCTAACATTAAACTAAATGGAGAGAAACTTGAAACAATCCCACTAAAAGGGACTAGACAAGGCTGTCCACTCTCTCCCTACTTAATCAATATAGTTCTTGAAGTCCTAGCCCAAGCAATCAGGCAACAAAAGGAGATCAAAGGGATACAGATTGGAAAGGAAAAAGTCAAAATATCACTATTTGCAGATGATATGTGATTTGCAGTATATTTAAGTGATCCCCAAAGTTCCACTCAGCCTGATAAACACCTTCAGCAAAGTGGCTGAGTATAAAATTAACTCAAATAAATCAGTAGCCTTCCTCTACACAAAAGATAAACAAGCTGCGAAAGAAATTAGGGAAACGACATCCTTCAGAATAGTCCCAAAGAATATAAAATACCTCAGTGTGACTTTAACCAAGCAAGTGAAAGATCTGTATGATAAGAACTTCAAGTCTCTGAAGGAAGAAATTGAAGAAGATCTCAGAAGATGAAAAGATCTCCCATGCTCATGGATTGGCAGCATTAATATAGTAAAAATGGTCATTTTACCAAAAGCAATCTACAGATTCAATGCAATCCCCATCAAAAATCCAATCCAATTCTTCATAGAGTTAGACAGAACAATTTCCAAATTCATCTGGAATAACAAAACTCAGCATAGCTGAAAGTATCCTCAACAATAAAAGTACTTCCAGGGGAATAACTATCCCTGAACTCAAGCAGTATTGCAGAGACATAGTTATAAAAACTGTATGGTATTTGTACAGAGACAGGCAGATAGACCAGTGGAATAGAATTGAAGACTCAGAAATGAACCCACACACCTATGGTCACTTGATTTTTGACAAAGAAGCCAAAACCGTCCAATGGAAAAAAAGATAGCATTTTCAGCAAATGGTCCTGGTTCAACTGGAGGTCAGCAAGTAGAAAAATGCAGATCAATCCATTCTTATCACCCTGTACAAAGCTTAAGTCAAAGTGAATCAAGGACCTCCACATCAAACCAGATACACTCAAACTAATAGAAGAAAAAGTGGGGAAGAATCTAAAAACACATGGGCACTGGAGAAAATTTCCTAAACAAAACACCAATGGCTTATGCTCTAAGATCAAGAATCAACAAATGGGATCTCATAAAGCTACAAAGCTTCTGTAAGGCAAAGGACACATTTGTTAGGACAAAATGGCAACCAATAGATTGGAAAATATCTTTACCAATCCTACAACTGATAGAGGACTTATATCCAAAATATACAAAGAACAAAGTTAGACCGCAGGGAGACAAATAACCCTATTAAAAAATGGGTAAAGAGCTAAACAAAGAATTCACAGCTGAGGATTATCGAATGGCTGAAAAGCACCTAAAGAAATATTCAACATCTTTAGTCATATGAGAAATGCAAATCAAAACAACCCTGAGATTCCACCTCACACCAGTTAGAATGGCTAAGATCAAAAACTCAGGTGACAGCAGATGCTGGCGAGGATGTGGAGAAAGAGAAACACTCCTTCATTGTTGGTGGGATTGCAGACTGGTACAACCATTCTGGAAATCAGTCTGGAGGTTCCTCAGAAAATTGGACATTGAACTACCTGAGGACCCAGCTATACGCCTCTTGGGCATATACCCAAAAGATGCTCCAACATACAACAAAGACACATGCTCCACTATGTTCATAGCAGCCTTATTTATAATAGCCAGAAGCTGGAAAGAACCCAGATGCCCTTCAACAGAGGAATGGATACAGAAAATGTGGTATATCTACACAATGGAATACTACTCAGCTATCAAAAACAATGACTTTATGAAATTCATAGGCAAATGGATGGAATTGGAAAATATCATCCTGAGTGAGGTAGCCCAATCTCAGAAAAACACACATGATATGCCCTCATTGATAAGTGGATATTAGCCCAAATGCCAAGAAGCACAGACCACATATAACTCAGGAAGGATGACCAAAATGTGAATGCTTCACTCCTCTTTAAAAGAGCTTAAGAATACCCTTAGGAGGTGATAGGGAGGCAAAATTTAGAACAGAGGCAGAAGGAACATCCATTCAGAGCCTGCCCCACATGTGGCCCATACATATACAGCCACCAAACTAGATAAGATGAATGAAGCAAAAAAAAGTGTAGGCCGACAGGAACCGGATGTGCATCTCTCCTGAGAGACACAGCCAGAATATGGTAAATACATATGGGAATGCCAGCAGCAAACCATTGAACTGAGAATGGGGTCCCCGTTGAAGGAATCAGAGAAAGGACTGAAAGCTGAAGGGGTTCAAGACCCCATATAAACAACAACGCTAACCAACCAGAGCTTCCAGGGACATATAACAAAAACACATGCTCTACTATGTTCATAGCAGCCTTATTTACAATAGCCAGAAGCTGGAAAGAACCCAGATGCCCTTCAACAGAGGAATGGATACAGAAAATGTGGAAGGAATCAGAGAAAGGACTCAAAGAGCCTCAAGAGGCTTGAGACCCTGTATGAGCAACAATGCCAAGCAACCAGAGCTTCCAGGGACTAAGCCACTACCCAAAGACTATACATGGACTGACCCTGGGCTCCAACCTCATAGGTAGCAATGAATAGCCTAGTAAGAGCACCAGTGGAAGGGGAAGCCCTTGGTCCTGCCAAGACTGAACCCCCAGTGACCGTGATTGTTGGGGGGAGGGAGGTAATGGGGGGAGGGTGGGGAGGGGAACACCCATATAGAAGAGGAGAAGGAGTGGTTAGGGGGATGTTGGCCTGGAAACCGGGAAAGGGAATAACAATCGAAATGTAAATAAGAAATACCCAAGTTAATAAAGATGGAGGGGAAGAAAAGAGATGTATTGGGAGAGACAAAGAGGGTGGCTGCCTCTGCTCAGGTGAGTAACAGCAGGGAGCTGGAGCTGGAAGTTGGGCATATATAGGGTTTCATGGAGGTGTTTTCCAGGGTGGGAACTGGTGGGTTTTCAAGTCCAGAGTTTGGGACATAGTGGGGTTTTGAGCTCAGGGGTTGATTTTTTTTTAACTCAAGGATTGGTAGGTTTTGGTGGGTTTCCAAACCCAGAAGTGAGCTCAGACCTTTTACTGTTTATTCTATCTATGAGGTAGTGGCTGATTATAGTAGAACCTCTCTTATGCAGCAAGCAAATAGAAGAGGGAAGGCATGGCTTGGAGAATCTATATTGAGCATGTTTTCCCGGGATGAAATACAGGATCTGGTCATGGTGAACAAGCATTCTATAACTGAGCTACATTTCCAGGTCTGAGAGGGTCTTTTGCATGGACACACACACACACACACACACACACACACACACACACACATAGGTGAGCTCCCTGGGGACCAGAATGTAGTCGATGAGTGTGGAGACAGAGTAAAGACATCTCCTGAGCAGCTATGTGTCCCGGCCCTTTCCTACACCTTCAGTCCCTCCTCACAAAGACAATCGCATTCTCCATGCTAGTCTTGGCATTTAGTCCTCCAAGGAAAAGGCTCTGAGTTTCTCATGGAGGCTGTCTTTAGAATCTGGCTCTTGCCTGGGATCTGTCAGACTGGGCTAACTGAAAAGAGCGAGGAGTCATGCTTTTCCCTCAGGAACGAAACAGGCCCTTGGCAAAGGCTAGCCGGCAGCGACGAGTTCGGCCCGACTCGTTCCCTTCAACATCCTCTGGTAGCCAGAAGAAATGAAAACAGGCAGAAGTCAGGAAAGCTCCAAGCTGCTTTTACTAAAAATAAAACAAATAGCCGTTTCTTCCGAGATGCCCAGCCACTAATTAGCTACAGAGCTTTTGTAGGAAGAGAGGTCCTTGGCTACAGAACACGAATCTTAAACCCGAGCTCTCTCCAAAGTGGCAATTAGGGGTTTTACCCAATCATAATAAACCTTGGTCTTCCTTCCCTAAGCCAGTGCCTCATCTCGTTGCCAGAGCAAACCCATCAGCCCATTCCTGGTTTCCTTCTGAAAACAGGGCGTCAGGTCGCTTCACAGAAAGCAGTGTCCCTCCAGCTGCACTCCTTGGGCTCCTGTGGCACACAGGCATCTCTCGGGCCCCTCAACAGTATTGACTCGGGCAAGTCCCCAGAAGTCCCCAGCTGCTTTCCAACTCTGCCCTCGGCCAAGGTTTCTGTGACTCAGAAACCACAGCAAGTGAGTTTTGTAGGAAGAAGAGTCAGAATCTATACTTTCCCTTTTGAACTTTATCAAAATGGCAGTTCTCCATGTACTCATCCCGTGTCTCCACTACCTCCTTCCTTCCATTTACTCCTCTGCATATACCCTGGCACTGTCTACTCTGCACACTCTGTCCCTTCCAACTTGGGCACAGCATGGGGCACAAGGACTGAGGCTAGAAAGAGTTCACAGACGAGGTTCTGGCAGAGGACATCAGGGCACGGGTGTAGCTGGTGGAGAGGATGGAGTAGAGGCAGTGGAGGATTAGCACCTGTGACTCCAAAGTCGGGGCAAAGGGCCAGGTTCGCCTCAGTCCCAACTGTTACCAGGTGGGAATGTAGGCCCAGTGTGGCAGGATTTAACTAGTTTTCGAGTCCACTCCTACATTTGGATTTTTGTGCAAAATAGTTTTTTGTATGCCAAAGATCAAAACCAGGACTTTTAAGTGTCCACCACCAAGCTACGGCACCAAATATGTACAAAATTCCTTCATTATCAAGAAGCCAAACAAAACAGCCTCCGTGCCATTTGTGGTTCCCGCCTACTAGTTGGTGACCCTCGGTGAGATCGTGTACACTAGAAAAGGGGCAGGAATGATGGGGACGGAGTGACGGGGAAGACCTGGGTCCTAAACTGAGAGTTTGTGGGAACAGTCAGCATGAAAAAGTGAGAACGGTCTGACGATAGCTGAGGTTGTGAGGAGATTTTAAAGATGTTTCCTGTGCTTTAGTGTGTCTGAAGACAGCCACAGTGTGCAGATTTCTCTTCCTTCTCCTGGCCCTCTCCAGCATCTCTAGGACTTGTCAGAGTCCTGGGAATGGAGGAGGCTCCAGGGAGTCTCTGAGGGCAACTCTAACTGAGACTCCTAGCAGGGGGGGATGCAGAGCCTGAAGTGGCCAACTCCTGTGGCCAGGCAGGACTCCCAGCGGAAGGATAAGGACACCAACCCACCCACAAAACGTGTCCTGCCTGCAAGAACCGCAGGGACAAAGATGGAGCAAAGACTAAGGGGACAGCCAAGCAATGACTGGCCCAACCTCAGAACCATCCCACGGCTAAGCACCAAACCCTGACATTGTTAGCGATGCTCTGTTATCTCTGTTATCCCTGCAGACATGATAACTGTCTTCTGAGAGGCTCCACCAAGCAGCTGACAGAAACAGATGCAGAGACCCGCAGTCTTGTGAAAGAGTTGGGGGAAGCATTGAGGAACGGTCTGGAGTGGATAGGAACTCCACAGGAAGACCAACAGAGTCAACTAACCTGGACCTTTAGGGGCTCCCAGACACCGAACCACCAACCAAAGAGTGAGCATGGGCTGAACCTAGGCCCTCTGCACATATGAAGCAGTGTGCAGCTTGGTCTTCACGCGGGTTCCCCAACAACTAGAGCAGGGCCTGTACCTGACTCTATTGCCTGCCTGTGAATCCCATTCCCCTAACTGGGCTGCCTTGTCTGGCCTCAGTGGGAGAGGATGTGCCTAGCCTTGCAGTGACTTGAGGTGCCAGGGTGGATTTATACCCAGGGGTGACCCTCCACCTTCTCAGAGGACAAGGGGAGGGGGTTGGGAGAAGGGGCCATGTGAGAGGGGGAATGGGAAGAGGGGAAGCTGCAATCAGCTATGTTAGACATAACTCTTTATTCACAATCATTTACTAAATCACTTCATTTTCCCCCGGACCAACTGATACAAGCACAATATAGTAAGTAGAGTGAGAGGCAGCTGAGAAATCCAACTTAACAATGATGCACTAGGATGCTTCTGAGACTGTGACACACCTCCAGCAGGACTGGGCCCAGTATCTGGAAAGCCCAAGGAAGACAGATTTTACCCAGCTTCTTGCAAGCTATTCTTGAGCTCACTCAGGGGCCAGGCTTTAATGCCCTTCCAACCTGCACAAGCTCGCTAGTTACCTATGATGCGGGAAAACTACTTTGAAGTTCAGTTTGGATTAAAAAGGAACAGTTATTACATTAGTTTTTGACTGTCAGAAATCCCGAGGTCATTTAGGGAGTTGCCATTCACTTGGATGAAGTCGGGACATCCAGGCCTGTAAACATCTCAGTGCTCAATTAAAGACTGACTTTCCTGACAATTTCTAGTCCCTGTTATTGATGAAACCACTGATTCTACTTTCATTGTCTATACAGACAGTTGAAAAGCACTCCATATGGGTGCTGGGAATCAAACTCAGACCCTCTCCAAAAGCAGTCTATACTCTTGATTTCAGAGTCAACTTCCTGGTCTCTATTGTTCCAGAGGTTTCTACTAGGCAGGGCTGCCTGGTCAGAGCACCCTGGGAATCTGCCTGACATACAGAGACACACAAACACACACAAACACACACCAAACACACACACCGATATGCACAAACACAGAGATGCACACAGAGACACATAGGTACACACATTCACACAGACACACAGTATACACACATAGACACAGACACACAGATTAACACAGACATTAAGAGAGTTCTGGTATTACAAGTGCATGCTAACAATTCTGAATTATTTTATTTACTCTTTCGTGTGCGTGTGTGTTTGTGTGCGCACGCGTGTGTGTGGAGGTCAGAGAAAACTTTGGCTAGTTGGTTATCGCCTTATACCCTGTGGGACTTGAAGAACAAACTCGGGTCCTCAAACTTGATGGCAAGTGTCCTTTGTTACTGAACCGTCTCATGACTGGTGCCTATTTTAGGTTTTATGTGGGTTCTATGGATTGAACTCAGGTCCTCATGCTTAAGCAACAACAACTTTACTGATGAGGCTATGTGCCCCCCTTACCCATCTTCTCAGAAAAGTCCCAGACTGATATGTTTGCACAAATGACATCCACTTATGCGGTTAAATACAAACTCTAGGGAAGACTGAGTTACAGTGTAGCTTCCTGAAGGAAGAGCCCCAACTCACACGAAGCATGATTTTTCCACATTCTCCTGTCCCCTCGGTTTGAACTCTTTCTGTCCCTGACTGTGGATAAGAATGTTCCCTAAAGCTCCACTCACTCATCTGTAAAATGACAGGGGTGGGGGATCAGAACAATTTATACCACTGGCTTGGGTGGGATTAAATAAAAGCGATTGCACAATATTAAGACGAGCATTGTGGGAAATGGCCAAGCTCCTCTTTGCTGAACCACGAGTTTAAATTAGGATCATTCCCCCAGAGCCTTGACCAAGTTCTTCTAAAGCTCTTGGCTAAGTCCTGTTCCAAGAGCTGGAGAACTCAGTTTTGTTTTATACCAGCCAGCCTGGAACAAGTATTCTGCAATCGCATTCCTGCTTGCAGTCAGTTTTTGTAAACTGAACAACAGTGTTGGGTTCTCCCCCTGTGTGACAACCCAGGTGGTCTCCTGTTTCATCACACCAAGAGGAAATCCCAGTGCAGTTAGGAATGTCTCTAGGTCAGAGGTGGTGGTGCACTTTCAATCCTAGAACTCGGGAGGTAGAATTAAGCAGATCCCTGTGATTCTCAAGCAGCCGAGTCTACAAAGCAAGTTCCAGGACAGCCAGACATGTGATACAGAGAAACCTTGTCTCAAAAACCGAAAGGAATATCTTTAGAAAGTGAACTGATGAGGGCAATTGCTTTGGTGTATTCTTCTTTAAAAGATTTTTTTTCTAACCATTTGCTCTCTCAGGATAGGAGATTCTGCTGAAATGTGCAGGAATACAAACGTGGTATTAAACATTCTTAACTATATTAGTGACATCTGAACTCATTTTTATGTCTACTTAATTTTAGACAATCCCTTAAGAAGGAATAGTTACCCAAGACTTCATTAGTACATGGCAGTAGTTTGGCTGTATTAGGAGTATATTACATGTAAAAAAGTGTGTGACATATTTTTCTCCTTCACTTGGATTGCGCAAGACTCTGGGGAAACAATCCTGGCTAATTTAAACCTGTCTAAGCGGAAGATCAGCAAAGGGGAGTTTGATGTCAAAGCCCATAGACTTCTCAGAAAATAACATCTACTTTCACAGATGCCTTTGGATACTCTGACCTGTCACCAGATTTTGCTTTGTAAACAGAGGTCCTGGATCTCTGTCTCAGACAAGAGGGTCTATAGCTACACCTGGAAAACCCAAGGACGCTAAAAAAAAAAAAAAAAAAAGCTTTCTCTCTGTTCAACAGAAATATGATGCCAGATTCCTGCCTCATAGCGCTCTCTAGAGCTTATGTCTTGTGGTGAAGGGACCCCAAGATGATGACACTTGAAGCTTCATTCCCATCCAATGAAACGTCCCACCTTGAGGCAGGCTTGGAGGGAGCATAATTGCGTATGAGAGCTGGCTAGACAACATCGCCCAGGAGACTGTGTCTGCTGTCTTATATGCTGGGCCCAATCACCTCAAAGATACACTGACTTTAATTGTGTCTAGAAGCAAAGCTTATTGGCTAGGAGATGGCTGTATTATTGTACCTTTGATAAAGATATGACCCCACAGCCTTTCATGAATAGTGTAGTAACTTGCAACAATTTAATCAAAAGTCCTCTAGTGTTTTCTGTTCGCCATGACAGTCAGAATTAATCCAGCTTCTCACCCATATTCTGATGAGACTGAGCAGCAGTGTGCACTCCTGCTGGAGTAATCTGGGGACATTTTGCTTGTATCACTGCCTTAATTAACATGTATAACCTTTTTTTGTAGCTTTGTAGGTGCGTAGACACATTACTACATATACTGCATATACTTAGCATTGACAGAACATGCAATGGGCACCCAAGTCAAGCAGATAGATAGACAGCAAGACAGAGTTTATCACCAGTGTTGGGAAGCCAAGGAAGCACTTTTGTTCTGCTAAATTAGGATTTGAGGGTTTAGGATCAGGACTAAATTCATTGATCCATATTTAAAGACTGAAGTGTACAGTGTATGGGGAATCTTGCCTTTGGAAATGTGACACTGAGCTCATTTCTTGTGGCTCTGGTGAATGAAGCTGTCTGATAATGGTGAGCCAAGTGTCTGCCTGTAAATGTTCCCACTTATGGAGTAGGCAGTAGTGAAGTTCTCTGCCTGGAATGGGGATGCTTAGGCACTTGAGGCTTAGTGTTTATGGTCGATTTTCTGTAAGATGAACCACCTTGTAGAATAAGGACTCTACTGAGACTTAGTGCTTGTGAGTAGCAGGATGCTTGAATGTTCAGGGATAGGCATTTCATATTGAACAAGTCTAAAATTTCTACCTCTGGAAAAACATGCTCTGTATATTGGATGGGATAATCTATACTGCATTGAAAACCAGATCCCAGCCATGTGGTACCGATACATGCCTTCAATCATGGCACTCAGGAGGCAAAGCAGGTGGATCTCTGAGTTTGAGACCAGCCTGGTCTACAGAGAGCATTCTAGGACAGCCAGAGCTATACAGAGAAACCCTATCAAACAAACAAACAAACAAACAAACAAACAAGTGCCAGATCCCTTCACTAGTGACTAGACTAGTTAACAGCTGTAGGAAATCTCTAAGCAACACATTGGTTTCACTCAATATACTTGGAAATTCAGTGCTGTCAGACAAAATAAAGTCTTGTCCTCTTTAGTACTTAAAACCACAATCCATCTCAGAACTCAGTAGACAGAGGCAGGTGGATCCCCATGACTTTGAGGCTAGCCTTGTCTACATAGTGAGTTTCAGGATAGCCTGGGCTACAAAGAGATCCTGTTTCAAAAGGCCTTAAAATGAATGAGTGGGTGGGTGAATGAATGAATAGATGGATGAATAAATAAACAAGCAAACAAACAAACAAATACTCAAGTTAATAAATAAAAAAAGAAAAAAAACCAAACAAACAAACAAATAAGACTACAATTCAGACTATTATGTGGTTGTGTTTCAAAAAAATAGATATTTTCACAAAAAATAGATACTTTCAACATCAAGAGCTCAAGGTTGACAAGCAGCTCATCTACTGACTGCTCTTGAAGTGTGTGCTTTCATCTTGCAAAGAAACTGGACTTACACTTGGCAACTCAACCTCCACAGGATATCTGTTTCTACCCTTTCAAGTGGTAAATTGCAAATGGCTTATCTAAGTGTTACTGAAGCTCTCGTTTTACAGCTATGTTGCTTTTATTCAAACAGTATTGATAAATGAGAAGGTACAGATGGGTTCTCACAGGAGTAAGATGCAGTACATATTTAAATGTGGTTGATAAATTTGAATCTGTATATTTTATTTTGTACAAAAATCAGTTTTTTAAAAAAAACATTTAAACATTTCCTTAAAGTTTTAAACAGATTATTAAAGGAAAGTTTTGAGGGATAACACATTCTAGAATGAGAAACACCAGTTCAACTTCTCCAATATCATTTATTTAGTCCTATCCCTGTTTGTTTGTTTGTTTGATATGTAGTGTCAATATGTCTTCCAGGCTGTCCTCAGATTTAAGACCTTTCTGCTTAGCCTCCAAGTGCTAGGGTTATAGCCCCTTCATTTAAAGCTCTTGTCCACAGTTTGAATGGATATTTTGTGAAGGTGAATGGCCAGGGTTGCATAGGCCCTTTGGACTATTCTGAAGAAGGCCGCACAGAGAAAGGGACTACGGGCTTAGTTTTTCTCACTGGGATTGGAGGCCCCAGCTGCTCTAGTGGAAGATGGCCCACAGATAGCGATCATGGATGGTACATTTCGATGATCAGATTTAAGACTCTCTCACTGCTTGCCTGAGGGAAGTTAGTCACATTCCACAATGAGTGCATATATGATATATGGAATCATTGTTCATTTCCATGTCCTGTGAAAGGGGGTTAGAAAGACAAATTCTCTCTCTCTCTCTCTCTCTCTCTCTCTCTCTCTCTCTCTCTCTCTCTCTCTCTCTCTCTCTCCCTCTGAACTTCTTTCCCCCCTGAGAAGCTGCAGAATTTTGACCCACTTCACATCCGCCTCCTGCCTCTGGTTTTGAAATCTGCAGACGGACGGCTTGTTTGCTTGTTAGCATGAAAGGCTTTCTCTGGGTCTGTGCTTGTTAGTAAAGAACCAACAAGCATTGCGGTCCAAAGGTAATCACAGAGTGAAATCCCTTCCAGATGGCAAACCCCACTCCTGATGCTGAAAGCAGACCTTGCAATTGCAGTGGGCCAGGTATGCAATGGCTCCCACCCAATCCTAATAGGGTTTTGAATGTGCACATGTGTTCCTGTCCTCCTTTGCTCTCACTTCCTCTCCTCCTTCTGTCACCTCTTACGTTGCTCAGCTTGGATCCATTTCAATCAGAAGAGTAAAATCAAAGCTGCATAAAACTTAGTCTCAATTCTCCCATAAGTATCTGCGCTTCTGTTATATTGGGCTCTGTTATATGATGACAGTTCTGTTAGGGCTGCAGCCACCAAGGACAGAATTAACTCTTTCTTCCAGCTGCCTACTCATGCAATCTCACAAAGCTTGTCCCAGACAAAGCGCAACCATGAAGACCACTTTTCTCTGGAAAGCTGGTTAAGCCGTGCCAGAGGGAATGAATACGCTAGCAGAGAGCTGAAGAGAATGGGTGTAGAAATGAGGTCAGCCGGGCAAAGCGGAAACCCCAGCAGACAGGCTATGTGGCCTCGGTTATGGTGGAGGAGATGGCGTTTCCAACCCCTCAAAGCTGAGGTAGATGAGCATTTCCCACAGGGTGTTTGAGAAAGGGATATAGAAAGGGAGAAAGCAAGAGGGTGAAGAGGACACAGCACTAGTAAGCTCTCTGCAGTTATTTAATCACTGTACCAAGAGCTGAGAGAGAAAAGAATCGGGTCAACCTTCCAAGAAGAGTTCACTGTACACACTTGTTTTCTTCCCTCCAAAAGTGACTGCCATGACGTTATATTTCAGTTACCCTCTCAGCTCAACTCTAGAAGTTCCTCAGTGATGGAGTCTTTTCATCTTTCCCTAATTAGTCTTCCCGGCCTCCACCAAAGCTCTGGTGGGCATCAGGAGGGCAGGCGTCCATGAGATCCGACCCCATGTAAGTAGATAATGCACATTTACGTTCACTCACTAGAAAGACTCTCATTTTAAAATGTTTTCTTCGTTTATTTGGCTTGTACACTGATAGTGTACTTGCTGACTTACTGATTTCATTGTGGATACAACTTGGCTTTTTAATAGGACTATCGGAGTTTTTTCCCATCTTTATTAAATTGTGTATTTCTTATTTACATTTCAAATGTTATTCCCTTTCCCAGTTTCATTATATATTTTCAACATAACACAAATATACTTCTTCTCAGAAAACATAGCATATACTTTTTCTCACATTTAGCCATTTATTCCCAGATGTTTGTATCCACAACGCCCAAGAACTCCATAAAACTTGGGAAAACAGCACATTGAAAATATCTACCCACAACCCATAAAGGAATGTGCACAATAAAAACGTTCCCATGTGCCACGCCAATCCTCCCTCCAACACGAACCTTGCCAGCGTTTGAGAATATCTTTCCAAAGGTGCAATGTGGGTAGATAACCAAATCCTGTATTCCTCTGTCACTGAGACAACTGAGTTCAAGACAAAACTGAAGAAATACATGCATCCCACTCTTTTTGAAAAAATTTTCTATAAAATCTTCCAAAAGAAAGAGATTTAATGGCTGGCAAAATTTTTGTTTTATTAAAATGAAAGCAGTAGGTTTTGGTATGTGTGTGTACGTGTGCGTGTGTGTGTGAGTGTGTGTGTGTGTGTAGTGTGTGTCTGTGTGAGTATGTGTGTGTGTGTGTGTGTGTGTGTGTGTGTGTGTGTGTGTGTGTGTGTGTGGTGTGTGTCCATGTGAGTGTGTGTGTGTGGTGTGTTTGTGTGTGTATGTGGGAGTGTGAGTTCGTGTGTGTGGTGTGTGTGTCTGTGTGTGGTGTGTGTGTCTGTGTATGGTGTGTGTGGTGTGTGTGTGTGGTGTGTGTGAGGTGTGTGTGTGTGAGATGTGTGGTGTGTGGTGAGTGTGTGTGTGTGGTGTGTGTGTGGTGTGTGCATTGTGTGTGTGTGTGTGTGTCTGTGTGTCTATGTGTGTGTGTGTGTCTGTGTGTGTGTGCGTGTGTGTGTGTGAGTGTGTGTCTGTGTGTCTGTGTGTGTGCGTGTATGCGTGTAGTGTGTGTGTGTGAGTGTGTGTGAGTGTGTGTGTGTGTGTGTGTGTGTGAGCCCAAAGTGATGAGTACTTTCCCCCAGTGACCAAATTCTCATCATCCTGTTGATATCTGAGCTGTCATCACCTCCCTGGGTACTTACTGAGATTGAATGGGAGTAGATTTTAATTTTCCTATTTGGTTAGAAAAATACGAAACCAGTATCAGCTTTTCACCTGCCTAATAACTCACAGCCGACAAGCAGCAAAACCTATAATTTATTCACTTCTTCATTCCTGGTAGACAAAGAGGCATCCAGAATGCAGGTTAGCAAAGCGCTCAGTGGGTCAGCACCATGCGTGTAGGCCTCACCTATGACTGAAAATAGACCTGGGCGTAGGAGATACCACCATGCTAGGAAGAGGTCTGGAGTGACACAAATGAGAGGGGCGTCCAATAAACATGTCTACAAGCTGTGATCATCCCTTAACTAGATATGAGCATGCCAGGGAGGTGGGGGGAGGGGGGACAAAGGCACAGGATCTATGCTATGGAGAAAAGCAGAACACAGTGTTAGACTATGAACAAACCGTGGGTAGAAAGCAGAAGTGTTGGAAGTAAAAGTCTAGGTCGTCAGACGTCTTACCTTAATAATGATTGGACTTGGGTCTAGTTTTTTCCTCTATAAAACTGAGACAATTACTCCTGATTTGATTGGTTACTGAAGAGAGCAAATGATCTAAGGGTCTTTGCGAGCTCTAAAGCGCTGTGCACTTTCTGCCCTAACACAGTACATGAAGCTGTGCAAGGAACGAGTCAGACAGCTGATGAAAAGAAAACACCCTGGGACCCAGGCCCACTTTTATTTATGCCAACCACATGCTTGAATAATGACTTCCATCTTGTTTGCTTGTCTGTTAAATGGAGATTACAGTGTTTGTCTTATGTGGTTGTAGCATGATCAAATGAGAGGCTATACACAGGAGATCTGTAAAGCCCGAGGTGCTACTCAACTCAAGGCTTTGTCACACTTTGGTGAGGCACAACACATGTTCATTTATTCACGCACTCGTTCAAAAGATGTTCTTTGAGCATTAAACTGTGCCAGGCCCTGCCAAGCACCGGGAACGTTACAGCCAGACAGGCCCAAACTTGTCGCTGTTGAAAGTACAATCACTTTTACAAACAAACAATTTACAAAACAAATTAGGCAGACACACTTTTTGAAACCGCACTCTAGCATGCTTATTCTCTCACACCTCCCCTAAAAGGTAAGAAAATTTAGTACAAAGGTATCCAATTAACAAATCAGAGATGATTCAATTTTAGATCATAGGTGTATCACTCAAAGATTCATGCTTTTTTTTTTTAACTTGCTTCAAGGGACAACTCGTAATTTATCACAGTAGATAACCTTTGCTCTAAATTTAGTAGATTAAAAGACTACCATATTAGTCAGCATTAGAGTTGACTTTATATCTTCAGTAAGTCAATGGCTTAACGAAGAGAGGGGAAGGAACGTTAGGATACATGTAGGAAGCATCCACCAAATAACGTGTGCATTTTGGGTTAGGCAATGATTCCTAACAGACGCTTCTTACTAACGACGGAAATTTAAACATTTCCTGAAATTTGGAAGATACCAAGAAAATTTCAGTTAGGTAGAATAGCAATATGAATCCATAGCACATATTTTTAGCATATATAACAATGAAATGTAAGTCAGACTGCTTTAAGGTGTACTAAAAATAAGATAACAGTAAATTTCGTAACAAAAGAACAAATTTGAAGTGTCTGATAGAAGTATGAATCTGTGGGTGTGTATTAAAGTCCCATCTTAAACAAAGCACAATTAAAATTTTCCTCTAACACACAAAATAATTTATAAAACATTTCAAAGGGAAAAGTTTTCCTAGTTACATGAATTATTTTAGAATAAAGGAAGAATTCAGAAACATAGAATAAGTAAAGGAAATTTCACACGTGGTTCTTTGTGGTGAATTTTACTGTTTCCGGATGCTGTGCTGTGCATACATGCATGGTACTAGGTGACTGAAAAGTCTGGGTGCTAATGGTGCCTCATGGTTTTGTGTGGGTGCAAGGTTAAAGTCGTGGGATAGGTAAAGCAAGTCAAACCCCCACAAATGATTGAGCTGGTACCTTCTGGTCTGCATCAGAACGAGAGAAAAAAACCTTCCGAACTGAGGAAGAGTATTTGTATCTTGCCAATCGCCACCATGTAAACCACACACAATACTCTTTTGCGATAGTTATTAAATTAGCCTCATAGCTACCCACCCCTCACTCCACTTAAGGTATTTATGAAGGACTTTTCCAGATCTGTCTACAGGTGAAGTTCTGCAAGTAGGATTAATGACATCAATTCAAAATCGATGTCAATAACGTGAATTGATCATTCGTGTGACGGGATAAAACGGTGATGCTTTCCAAAGGCCTCGAACCTTCTGTTTCCTATGGCCCTGGGTATCTGGACGTTCAAATAGTGAGTAAAATAGGAACATCCTAGATGCCATAACAGCCCCATAAATATCTCCTCGGCAGAGCAGAGGCTGTCCCTCCGGGGATGAGATGCTTCTTTTGAAGTCGCAAGGCAGAAGCTGTGCACGTGGAAGAGGCGTGCAGCTGACTGCTGTCGTTAATCCCTGTTGCTTCGGACGGAGACTTTTAAGCAATACTAGATTTATCACAATTTTCTTATAGCAAATTTTAGTTTCGTCTGAAGCCTTGATCAATGAACTGTTCCGTCTTTGTAGTTGACCTGCCACGATAGTTCCCATACTATTGTGCCAGGAAGCCCTTTTGGAATCCGATAAAATGGGTTGATGTGACATTTATAGTTTCAGAGATTAGAACACCTGGAACGAGGCCCAGAATTTATCAGGTCTCTTGGGGAGCCTTGAAGTACAAAAACAACCTGGCCCTTGTTGGAGAATCCGGTACAGACCCAGCCTTTTGCTCTATCCCGACATGAGTTCTATCTCAGCTACAGCAGATCCCCTGGGTTAGCTCTCCCTGCACTCCACATCCATCCTGAGTGCTCAGTAAATATTTTGTATTCCTAATTTGGTTTACTTTTGCTTAGGAACTAGTTACTGTACCTGTAAGTGTTTGGCATTGATGGAAGAGGAGACCAGTGATAGGATCAGCAGAAAGCCTCCATTTCTGTTCATATTTATGCATTTGCTTTCTCGATGCACAGGCAGAACCACCGTTCAGTTATTTTTAAAGTATACACTTTAAAAACAAGCATATACTTGGCCACAAACACACTTACACATACCTACTCCTCATTTTAGTTATAATTACAGGAGTAAACTCTGCTTATTATTTTTTAAATACTCATTTTATTTTATGTGTAGGTATTTTGCCTGCATGCGTCACTGTACATCATGCGTGTGTGGTGACAGTGGAGACCAGAAGAGGGCAGCAGATATCCTGGAACTGGAGTTACAAACGGGTATCAGCAGCCAGAAGGGTGCTGAGACTTAAACCTGGGTCTTCTGGAAGATCAACCAGTGCTCTTGACCACTGAGCAATCTCTCCAGCCCCAAAGTATGCTTATTGTGAAAGAAATAGTAAACACGCGCGTTTTCCAACCTCGTGGCATAACCAGTGTTAAGATTTGGCCATAAGATCATTCAAACAACTCTGTGTGAGTTATTGACCATGCAGAAAGGCTGTAGTGCACACTCTGATGTGCACACTCTGATGAGGCTGTACATTTAACTACAGCAAGCGCTCAGAACCTCTAAGTGTTGATTGTACAGTGTAGGAGGAGGGGTTGGCTAGCTTTGCAGGATTGCTCTGTAGGGGAGCAATCTCAGGCTACCTTTGCTCTGGAAAAGAAAGCTTCAGTTGCACTTTCTTCTATACATCTATAACAGCTTCATTTTAGTCAGTGTTCTGTTGCTATGAAAAGACACCATAAGGGTGTCCACTCTTGTAAAAGAAAGCATTTAATTGGTGCTTGCTTCCGGTTTCAGAGGTCCTGTCCCTCATGGCGGTGAGCATGGGAGCACGCAGGCAGACGTGGTGCTTGAGAAGTGGCTGAGAGTTCTATATCAGGATCCACAGGCAGCAGGAAGACAGAGCCACTGGGCCTAGCTTGATCATTTGAAACTTCAAAGAGCCCCCTAGTGACACACTTCCTCCAACAAGGCCACACTTCCTAATTCTCCCAAATAGTGCCACTCCCTAAGCATTTAAATATATGAACCTATGGGAGCCACTCTTATTCAAACCACCACAGCTCTCAAAGTTGGAGAGAGGAAAGCTCTGTCTTTCAAACCCTGACTAGGGAAGGCCTGTGCAATTTCCTGTGTTCCTGAGGTTCCCATCCTTGACATAGCCTGCTCCTGTCAGACAGTACACACTCACTCTGGATGTTACTTACTGTCTGCAAACATCCCTTTGAAATGATTTTTAAAAATTATCTTTCAAGTCATTGTCAATAAATCATTATTATTATTAATGAAACAATATTGAAATTCACCAATAAGCCAAAAATCTACAGAAAATGCACCTGGTCAGTGGAGAACTTATAGAAGAATTGGCAGAAGCCCCAACTAAAGAGGCCAAGTTTAGCCTCTGCAAGAAGTCCCCAGAACACTCTGGATTTTAACCCCATTCTTTAACCCAGGGCTTAAAGAACTGTGTTCAGGACAGCTGAGGTGGATGGAACTTTCCTTAGTTAGAAATAGAGTCAGTGGGGTGACTTCTGACCTCCAAAGATCATTGAAAATCTGTCTGGGGAAACCACAGGGAAGGGAGTTGGGAGCAAAGAAGAAGGATGATCACATTTGGATAACACTCAACCTTCTCAAAGGCTCCTGTGGGAAGGCTGTGGGAGCCATGCAGGCCTTCCCCAGAGGGAAGCCTTCCTGGCTGCAAGGTTGCTGGGAAGCAGCGGACTTGCAACCACAGCAAAGAGTTCCATAATGCAGCCAATAGTGAAATCTTTGTAAGAGGAATCTGTTTTGAGCCTATCTTTCTGTCCCTAGTCAATTGTCAGTGAAGCATGAGGGGCAAAATAAGGCACTCAAGATACATAATGAGTCATTTGGTATGCATGGATGCAGAAAAAACAAAACAAAACAAAACAAACAAACAAACAAACAAACAAAAACCCTTACATGTGAAGTAACCCAAGCAAAAGAGTCAAGAAAGACAGACTATAAGATAAGACAGCATAGAAGATAAAAAGCTTTAACTCCTTGGTTTGATCTAGAATATTTATTGAAGCAGGGGGAAAAATGAAAGGGATTCCTCTCAACCAGCAAGCAGGCTGTTCTTATTTAAGTGACAAAAGGCTCAAAACTGAGGACGACATTTTTTTTAATATATGTTCAGATTCAATCAGATGTCAGAGAGTTGATCTCTATAAAGACTACTTTTAAATCACTTGGGAATCTAAATTAATCCATTTGTTTTGTAGACGAAAATTTAAAAGCATCTTATTATGAAAAGGTAGAGATCATTAACTGTAAAAGCAAATACAGAGTGATTTCATTTAGCAAACACATGTATGCATCCCCTCAGAGGAAGACTGTGGGGACAGGGAAGAAAATCTACTAGGGCTCATCAGCTTTTATCTTGTAGATAAGAATGTGGCTGTGCTTTAATTTATACATTTCTTTATTTATATTTATTCACTTACTGGTCTTTGTGTAACCCTGGTTGTCCTGGAACGTTCTATATCAACCAGACTCAAACTGAAAGACATCCAGCTGCCTCTGCCTTCCAAGTACTAAGATTAAAAGTGTGAGATTAAGCTCACACTTTAATTTTTAAAATTAGTCTGTATTTATCCTGAATTTCTTTTTTCTTTATCTACATTTAACTCCAAGTGCAAAATATAGTCCTGTCCATAGGTTTCTCTGCCCTCTCCCAGTATTTAATTAGAGATATAGTGGTTATATAAATGAGAAACGTGGTTGATTAAGTCTAGTGAGTCATATAACTGAAAATTTCTTCAAACACACCTGTTTCAGGTAGACTTGGCTGTCATTGTGTTTTTAACTTCTCAGCCTCACCAGAGAGACACATGGACGGTCTGGGGTCAGGACAGCACATTGACCTCTTAGACCATAACAGTGCATGAAATTAAGATCAAGTTTTAATGCCTGGGTGCTACATACAGATGGCAAATCTCTGATTGAAACCTTAAGGCATCCCCTGTCACCGAAAACGAGATGATTTCTGGAAGGCCTGTGAGGAATAGGCAGAGGCCTCTCACTCTACAGTGTGAGTCACACATGTGTCCCAACACTTCACTCTGACCCCTAATTGTTTCCAACACCAGAGATGAGAAGGGTATGTTAGAGTGTGTGTGTGTGTGTGTGTGTGTGTGTGTGTGTGTGTGTGTGTGTGTGTGTGTATCAGGTAGTCACAAAAGAAATGAACAAGTGTATATTTATGACCCTCGAAACCAGTACCCACCCACATGGGAGAGGGAAAATGGGAGAAAGTAGCATATGAGACAGACTCCGTAGCCCTCAGTAATAACCACATGACTGCTCACTTCTCTGAGCACTGTGTAAGTAAATGTGAAAACATACACAGCCCAGGGGCGTGCTGGACAGCTGGGAGACAAAGAACCAAAGAGAGAGTGAGCATGAATTCACGGTTTTAACTTTAGGGACGATTGGAACTAGGCATTCTAGGTGGGTGGTGGGTAGTTAGTTAGTTAGTTAGTTAATTAGTTAGTTAGTTAGTTAGTTAGTTAGTTAGTTAGTTAGTTAGTTTGCTTTTTCAGCACAGGGTTTCTCTATGTAGCCCTAGCTGTCCTGGAACTCACTATGTAGACCAGGTTCTGACCTCAAACCCGGAGATGCCTCTGCCCCTGCCTCCCAAGGGCTGGAATTAAAGTGTCCCACCACGGCCTAGCCTCGATGGGTTTTGTAAGCTTCTGACCATCAACATTTCTTACACCTTACACAGATGAGTGTGTTGATCAAATCCACGAGCAAACACCAGCATTCGTCTCTTTGGGGTGGTGGTTCTTTTTGAAGAAGATAATTTGCTGTTCTCACCAAGGAATTTCACTGCTCAAAATTCCATTTTAGAACCTTAAGTTTTTTGTCACTAAAGAACGGGTGGGAGGAGAAGTTTGGGTTGGGGCATTGTGAGACCGAGTCTCACTGTGTAGCCCAGGTTTGTTCTTAAACCGTGGCAATCGACTCTCCAGTCTCCGCCTCCCAGTGCTGGAGTCAAAAGTATGAGTCGATGTACATAGCTCAAACTATTCTCATTCTTAAAACCTACCTACTGGAGAAACGAGAGAACGTTCAACCTCCTCTTGAGAGCAGCTCGCCTACAAATCTATGAATTATATCAATGACACTCCGTACTTTCTATGTTGTGGCCGGAATGACCTTGCCCATGAGACATTCTTCACTCCTCTGGCTTTTGATTGCTGTGGTTTTAGTCTTGTACCACCAAGTCAGCTCCCCTCTCTGAATTTTTTTCTGTCTTTCTTTTATCATGTTTTTCATAAATTGTGCAAACATGTCAATGGCTCTCATCAACCTGAAGATAGCCTTTGGTAATCTCTTACAATCCATAGCATTTCACGTCTAAACCCATAATCTTTAAATTCCTTAAATGCACTTGTTAATTTATTTATATGCATGGGTGTTATGTTTGCATATAAGTCTGTGAACCATGTGTGTGGCTGGTGCCCAAAGAGGCGAGAAAAAGGAGTGGGGTTTCCTGGCACTGGAGTTCCAGATGGCCGTCAGCTGCTGTGTGGGCTCTGGGAATTGAACCTGGATCCTCTGCAGGAGCGGTCAGTGCTCTTAACTACTGACTCATCTCTCTAGCCTTCAATATTGTTATCTTAGTGTTACTGTGTATTTTCACGTCCCATTCACCTCTGAACTCCTCAGGGCAATGGTTTGCCCTCTTTCTATCTCTCGTACTAAGCCCACAGCCTAAGGCACAGACTATGCTTAAAAGAAAAAAAAATAATTCAAAGGATAAATGAATGAGATGTTCAATTTATTATGTCACTCAGACTGAATTATGCCTCAGAGTTCCTTTACAAAGATTTCAAAATTCTACAGTGTTTGAGTAAATTACACCAACTCCGCTCCCGTCTACTTGGGGTAAATCTCCCTGTGCTTCGTCCATCTCCATCTGCAGACGACTGAGGATGACTCAGCTGGGTAAAAGAAAGGATATATCCGCAAACGGGCTCTGTTAGACTGCATAGGCGCAAACACGTTGTAAGGATTTCCTCCTTCTAGCAGTCTTATCAAAAGAGGAAATTAAATTTATTGGCCTTGCAAGAGCTTGTGGTTTGTGGCTTCCACCGAAACAGGAAGCAAGGTCTCTGAAAGAGTGGCAGCGAAAGGTTAAAGGAGCCAGATCCACCACAGCTCTGAGGGAGAGCTGAAGCCTGTGACTCAGGGCTTTCCCTCACGCCTGCCTTTGCTCCTCAAGTTTTTGTTTTTTTTTTTTTTTTTTTTGTTTTTTTTTTTTTTAACCATGTAGATGAGGACATTGTTCTCCGAGAAGGATGAGAAGTGGAGATGTAAACACAGAGTTGGAATTAGCCAGTCATGAGCACAGACAGAATGGGCTCTACCTATCACTGTTACGTGTGTGTGTGTGTGTGTGTGTGTGTGTGTGTGTGTGTGTGTGTGTGTGTGCGTGCGTGTGTGTGTTGCCCTGGAGGCCAGACAAGAACATTGGCTCCCCCAGAAGTGGAGTTATGGATGGTTGTGAGCCACCGTTCAGGTGCTGAGAATCAAACCTGGGTCCTCTGCAAGATCAAGTGTTCTTAACCACTACACCGCGAATAAAAAAGAAAAATAAAAAGGAGAGGAACATGACTGGTCCTGGGTATGCTGGAGGAGAAGGCTTATTATAGATATGTGCTGGAGCATAGGCAGAGGCAAGGACATCTGGCAGAGTCCAGAGTGAACATGACCCTGAGTCATGTGAGGAGATTGGGAGGGGAAAGGAAAGAACGGTGAACCAGGTGCCACGGCCAGGAAGCCAAAAGGTATCAAAATGGTTGGATTACATAGGGAAGTGCAACCCAGTTCCCCTGGGCTGGAGAGTTCAAGATGAGGTGGGACTTACCAGCCAGAAGGGCCCTGTCTGAGGAGGAAGGGTCTAAGGGATGCAGGGAGAACCTCGTAGCAAGGTCCGATCTGATATAAGTAGGCACCTCAGTCATTTCTCCCAGGTTTGAAACCTAACACGGCATGTGTAGAAGTCAGAGGACAATTTGTGGAGTTTGCTTCTCTCCTTCAACTATGTAGGTCCTGGGCATTGAACTCAGGCCATTGGGTTTAATAGCCTGACAGGCCGTCTTGCCTGTCCCATGGAGACAATTCTGTGTTAACCAAGTGGTCCAGCCTGTCTGTGAAACTGCTTCCTCTTCTTTGTCACTGTGTTCTCCAGGTCCCGATACAGTGCCTGACACACTTTAGGGTCCTGATACAAGTACTATGAATATGAGTGTGTCTTTCTGGACTAATGAAAATGGGTATTTGGACATTTTGGGCAGAGTTTTAAACAGACAGTCAGTGCCTCTCACTTTAACAAATACCTGAGAGAGTGGGCCTATAAAGGTTTATGTTTGCTCACAGTTCTCCATGGTCAATTGGCAGCAGATCATGGTGAGGACATCATAGTGGAGTATGGCTGGTCACTTGATGTCTGGAAAGTAAAAGATGGTGATGGAGAAGAGACCAAGGTCTCAAAATTCCCTTCAAGAGCTTCTCTTCTAAGACCTAAAACTTCCTAAAGCCCCACCTCTCGGATTTCCTACTGTTTCTCACTACTGCACGAAGCTCTAAATCTCCAACACATGGGCCTTTGTGAGTCATTTAAGATTCAAACTCTAGGGGCTAACAAGGTCTTCTCAGGTCAGGATAGGATGAACGAATGATTTTAACAAGAATATAACCAACAGAGGGGCTGGTTTTGTATCCCACTCGGAGAGTCTAACTTCTCAGCCACTTGTGCTGATTTGTTGAAAGATTTATTTCATGTATGTATGTATGTATGTATGTATGTATGTATGTATGTATGTATGTACTTAATGTATGAGTGAGTTAACCAGGCAGGACCCTCAGTAGATGATTGAGAACACCAACCCACACACAAAACCTTCCACCCCAAATTTGTCCCAACTACTAGAAAGATGGAGCAGAGTGAAGGAGTGGCCAACCAATGACAGGTCCAACTTGAGACCCATCCCATGGGCAAGCACCAATCCCTGAAACTATTAATGATTCTCTGTTGTGCTTGCAGACAGGAGCCTAACTTAACTGTCCTCTGAGGTTCTCCACCAAGCAGTTGACAGAAACAGATACAGGACCTGCAGTGAAACATTAGACAGAGTTCAGGAAATCTTGTGGAAGAGTTGGGGGAAGGGTTGAGGGATCTGGAGGGGACAGGGACTCCACAAGAAAGACCAATAGAGTCAACTGACCTGGACCCTTGAAGGCTCTCAGAGACTGAACCACCAACCAAAGAGCACACGTGGGCTGGACCTAGGCCTCCATGCACATATGTAGCAGTATAAAGCTTGGTCTTCATATGGGTCCCCAACTGTGGGGAGTAGGGACTGTCCCTGACACTGTTGCCTGTCTGTAGATCCTATTCTCCTAACTGGGCTGCTTTGTCTGGCCTCACTGGGAGGGGATGTGCCTAGTCCTGCAGAAACTTGATGTCTCAGGGTACGTTGGTCCCTCCCCCTTCTTAGAGAAGGAGAGAGGGGAGAATGGGGAGATGAGGGGGAGTTGAAAGTAATTAATGGGGGGAAAGTGTATTCACTTTATGTATGAGTGCTCTATCTGCATATACACCTTCACACCAGAGAGGGCATCAGATGCCATTAATAGACAGTTCTGAGCCACCACATGGTTGCTAGGAATTGAACTCAGGATCTCTAGAAAGAGCAGCCAGCACTCTTAACATTGAGCTATCTCTCCAGCCCTCTGATAATTTTAATAATGGCACTTAGGAAGAAATCAAATCCATTTTTTCCAGAACAGTAAACCTTAACAGAAGCTCAACTCCAAAGAAAACAACTCTGGGCATTAGATATCTGAACAGAGATGGGCTACAATTGGTAGCAGGCACATAATTTTGAAAACGGTTCTTTCTGTATTTCTGAGGAGGCTACAGATTTTGTTCGCTTTTTGTTCGCCTCCCTCCCACCACACACTCAATTTATTGTTTAGGACATGTTTAAGAAACATTAAACCGTTTTCAAACAGAGAAACCTTTCTCTCAAGCGGTGGAAAGCTAGGTTCCTCTCTGAGGAGGAAGTGAAGAGGTCGCAGTCCCTTGCCCTAACCCCTGGAACCTGCCTTAGGAGGGGCGTGAGCAATCTCCCTTTGTGAAGCCTGGAGGGAGAGAAGAGGGTCCTAGATTTCCAGATTTTTTTTTTCTTCTGCCCTTCCTCCCAGTGTACATTAGAACCTGGGAGGTTTGTGGGTATTGGCAGTTCATTACGGGTATGGGAGCTTCCTCTCATCCCGAATCTTTGGTTTGATTTAGTTTGTTTACACTAGGCAATTCTTCGCAGTGACTCTAAGGCTACCTGGAAGCCGCGGTACAGGTTTCCTCGGGAGGTGGCGCCACAGCCCACTCCCTCTGCCAACCGCCCGCAGCTCAACGCTGGTGTGGGCCTGGCCGAGATTCCAGCCACGCAGCATCTCTTGCCCTGTAGAGTTTGACCTGTGGCCGGAGCGATCTCAGAATCTAGCGATCCCCATCGCTCGGGTGCTCTTCCAGCCCGCACCTGCGCGTCCTCGTCCAGATGCTTCAGCCGCGGGTGTCCCGGGCGCCTGCTTTTGGGCTGCGGCTTGCGGCTGCTCGTGGTACTGCGACCCGGGTGTGCGGTAGGAACTGAGTTGGTGACCTGAGGGGTGATTGCGAACCCGTGGCCACAGCCTGCCCTGGGAGCCACCAAACTTAAGGACTGTCAGAATGGGAGTTAGGGCCTTGGAGATCTGCGTGGTACCCGGCGAGGAGCACCCGGCAGAGAGGGGTTCCAGTTCTCCACATGTTGCAGATGGGTCCTGGGCCAGGGTCCCAAGTCAGAGGATTCAGACTCACAGAAGGGGACTCACAATAAGCGCTGATTCAGAGTTCGTGGCTTTGGAAGGAGCAGATTCAGAGTGCAAAGGAACGTCCAGCAGTCCGGGAGGGGGCGATATTCACCAAGCTCTTCTGAAGAGCTGCGGCAAAGTGGGGGTGGCTAAGGATAGTGTTTGAATGGAAAATAAAACATCTGAAGCAGAATTCCTTCTTATACCCCGAGGCTGGCCTGCTGCAAGGGGTTCTTATATTCAAACCCTAAGATGACACAAGTGTACTCCCCACTGTCTCCAGCTCCCTCTTCCCTCTTTTTACCACTCTGAACACACACACACACACACACACACACGCACGCACGCACGCACGCACGCACGCACGCACGCACGCACGCACGCACGCACGCACGCACGGGTTGCAGCACTTAATTGACAGAGTAGGCGGAGAGTAGATAACTAAAGTTGCTATCAGATCCATCCACTATTCTCAGATTCTTCCTTTCCACAGCGATTTGTCTATAGAAAAGAAGCATGAACAGGATTCTGACTGGAACCTGAGTCTGACGGCTTGCTCTGCGGAGTCCCTGTGGTCTTTGGACCCTGGAAAGTCTTCCTTTTAGAATGTGTTAGAAAACAATGTGAAGAAAACAGAGCCCAAGTCAACATTCAACAGCTCCTAACCAACCAACGCTCAATCCCTGCAACTCCCCCCTCCACCTCCTTCAGCTAAATTCAAATAAGAAAGCACTGTAAGGCCTCCAAAGTTTTTTGCTTTTTGTTTTTGTTTTTTTGTTTTTTTTGCTTTTTGTTTTTTTTTATGATTCTTTGATGTCCTTAAGAGCCTCAAATACTGTAGTTCACCTTTGAGACCATTATCATACTTAAGCACACAATTATTTAATGACAGCCCTTATGTATATGACATACCATTCAAGCACATGTTTCTGTAAGACTGAAGACTGTCATTTATATTATTAAAATGGTCCTATTTTAAGAATAGGCTTGATGGCCTGTAATCCAAGTACAGGGAGGCAGTGCAGAGGGTGTCGAGGTGGGGATCCAGGGGCTCTAGCACCCCCTTACCTACACGGTGAGGCTAACCAGGACTAGATGATGAGACACATTTTCAAACAACAGAAAGAACTCATTTAAAATCGAAATTTGCAAAAATTTGGAAAAGTGCTTGTATGCAGCAACTTGACCCTGAGTAAATAATTTCCACAAGGTTCCTGCATTGCCAACCTTGACCTGATGAAGATGGGAGACCTGAAGACTTTTCAACCTTCAATTTAAAAGAAAAAAGTCTTTACGGCTGGGGTGAAAAGGAGTTGGTGAGCTAAGCCAATGGGGCAGTCTGCCTTTACTACGTGCAAAAGCATTCAGACACATGGCGACCCTTTAGCAATAAAACTTTATTGATGATCGTTTGAAAGTTATAGCAACTCCAAGGTTATAAAACTTGCCATAAAATACCAAGCAGTCATTAGTTTACCTGACCTCATTTCAATATAAACTTCCACAAAACATTTTATTTTGTTCCTTCCTATAAGTGGAGAAAGGAACTCGAGGAGGCCAAACACAGCAGCCTTTGACTGAGGATCCAAGATCTTCGATGTGACACCCTGACCTTCATGTCTACAAATAAACAATGAGATTTACACCCTGTTCTTACCTGTAGATATGACAACAAGGATGCTTGTTGGTTTAGCTCCAGCCATCAATTTGTAGAACGCGACCCAACCTCAAATTATGGATGAGTGTTGTTTCTCTGTGGAGGATCCATGAATCATCTTTAAGAGTCGTGAAGGCCATTTGTGTTGGAAGTCTAAGGAGCAAATGGCCACATGTTGTTTGTCATGTGACCCGAAGAGTGAGATGTTTAACAGTCAAACTGGGGCATAGAGGAAATGAGAGATAAATGGAGAGTTAGCAATTCCTCCACCCTCAGCTATGATTTTGAAGGAAGGCAACTGCCCCGATGTACCAAGCCTGCAGGAGAGAAACTACATCGGGATTTGTCAAGAACATCACTGTGGTTCAGCTAACTGCATGTGCAGACTTAAGGCCCAGACCACAGAGGCCAGCCAGGGAGCACTGGTGCTGTGGAGAAGCCTCCCCTGCTCCCCTTTGGCTCGGCTGGAGTTCATGCTCGGTTAATGCTTTGTCAGGACAGTTTACCTGCCTTTAGTGCAAACGGATCTCTGAGCAATGACAGATGGTAAGGGTGACCTTGTGTTAGCTGTGTGCTAACTTCTCTCCAACATGTAGAGGTCTGGATACATTTTTCATGCATTGTTTAAAATATAAGCTTCAAGATGGATCCAAGCATATATGCATTTATGGTGGTTTAGAAATCTAAATGAAAAAAAGGGAACTACTTTATGACCTCACTGGAATTCATCTTGATAATGTTATGCTTAGTTTCCTGGTGTGCCTTAAAATATTTTGGGGATTTCATGGACTTTAAAACAGAAAAGAACAACTTAAAAAAATTTGTGTGTGTGAGTCTCATGCAAAATTCTACTTTCTTCTTCAGAATGGTGAGTGAGCGTGTGTTTGGCAAAGAAAGGTAGCATCTCACAGAAAGGGAACTAAAAAAAAGAGAGCTACATGGGAGGAAGCCTTGGAAAGAGTAAGCTTTCCTGGGGTTCAACACACACACACACACACACACACACACACACACACACACACACACACACATTCTCACACATACATACACACACATACACCCACACTCACACATACAGACACACTCACACTCACACACACTCATACACACACACAGAGGCTAACATACACACTCAGACACACACACTCACACACAGTTGGTACATGCTTTTGAGTTGCCATTTTACACCCACTCTCATACACACTCTTACACACAGAGAAACACACATTCATACCCAGACGCACACAGACTCACACACATACAGACTTACACACAGATTCATATACACTCACACACACACACGGAGACTCAGATACACACACACTCACACACACACATATGCACACAAACTTAAAGACAAACTCATACATACTCACACAGACACACACATTCGCACACACTCACAGACTCTCACACACTCACACACAGAGAAACACATTCACATACACACAGACTCACATACTCACACATAGACACACACTCACACACAGAGACTCACACACACAAACATACACACACACAGACTCACACATATACACACACACAAACTTAAACACAGACTCATACATATACACACAGATGCACACATTCACACATACTCACAGACTCTCACACACTCACATACAGAGAAACACATTTCACACACACAGACTCATACACACTCACACACACACACAGAGACACACACATAGAGACTCACACATGAACATGCACACTCACATACACGTACTCACACTCACACACACATACACACACACTCACAGACTCTCACACCCTCACATACAGAGACTCACATACACACACAGACTCACACACTCACACACAGACACACACACACAGACTTACACGCAGACTGATACACACACACACAGAGATACACACAGAGACTCACATGCACACTCAGACACACACACTCACACACAGTTGGTACGTGTTTTGGAGTCGCCATTTTATGTTCCGTGTGCATGGGCCAACTGCTTGCTGCCTTGCACCACTTGAGTGTCTTCAGGTCAGCATCAGCTTCCAGGAGTGGGAGGGGAGGAAGCTTGCAAACCAAGCCGCCTCTGGACTGAGCATGACATCTTTGTCAGGCTTAGAGACAAATCAGAGACTGGGGATGTAGCTCAGTGGTCAACAGACCTCTTGACTATGTGTGAGACCCTGGGTTTGATCTCTGGCACTGAAAAAAGAGAGCAGGAATAGGAATTTTAAAGTCAGTCCTTTGAGCCCGGGGAAAGCTCTCACAGTGGGCTATCCTCAGGAATAAGCTGACAACCAATTGCCTGAGGTGGGTGCATTTGGGTACTGAGGCCCACGTGGATGTACAAACCGTCGGCAATTATACATCCTCAGTGTTAGCAAAGTTTTAACTTTGGTGTTTATATGTTTTTCTGTTATTAACCCAAGTGTTCATTTCGCTTTTTCTGGATTCAAGGGAGAAAAGCGCTCTCTCTCTCTCTCTCTCTCTCTCTCTCTCTCTCTCTCTCTCTCTCTCTCCCCCCTTTAAAAACATTGTTACAGAAAATAGATCCTCTTCCACTGTCAGCGCCCATCTCAGAACAATTATTCAGGAAAGGCCATTCGGACTCCTCACACTAATGCTCGACTGTGGCCATGTTAATAGCTCACTCATAACCTCACGGTGTTTTCATGCAGGCACTGTATTTTCAACGTTTGACTCTTCAGAGTCTATTCACTTGGACTTACTTTTCTGACTGTCCCTTTTAGCCTACTCCGGGGAAGATATGGATGGCACCTGAAGGGATTCCCAAACTCCTCTCCGTTTTAAAGAGACGGGAAAGCACAGCAAGGCACACACTTCAGCTGTTTAGATCCTGTTCTGAGATGCTGCCTTTTCAAGTATTTTCATGTGCTTTCCTGGATGTTAGCTGATTAAGGTCTCAGTAAATCACGAGTAAAACGTTTTCAGTGTGCCTTGCAAATACATTTGTTTGTAATTTTTTGACAGCTGGGTGATAGCGAAACTTCAAATTATACCTTGGGTTCTGGTGACCTGAACAGACTACAACTTTGCCCTCATCGTTTTATTGACACAAGAAACTTTCCCAGAAGATGGGGGAAATGCAGCTCATGTAGTATCATCCGTGTGTGTGTGTGTGTGTGTGTGTGTGTGTGTGTGTGTGTGTGTTATTCATTCCTTCTATAGAATCCAGCATAGGTTTTTTTTTTTACCCTAGGGGTACATTTTCTAAATGAGACTAATTTGCTCTAATAGAAATAATGGTGTCTTCTATGCACCTAATACCTTTATCCCCAAACATCCATGCGCCTTAGCAGTTCCATGATGAAACACACTGATCACATGCATGCTATGGCCAGAAGCCATGGCTCATCTTACGGGAAACCACAAGGTTAACCCTGTGTTTTCTGTCTTCTTTCCCTTTTTCTTTTCTGCTGTGGAAGAAATGTCAAGTCTCTAGATAGCTTTGCCTCACAGATAAATATATTATAAAATATATAAATTATTAGAAAATAATCTAGTCCCAAACGATAGTTTCTTAGCTACCCTTGAATTAAAAGAAGAGACCAGGGGAGGTTGATTTTGAAGGTCATAATTTTTAAATAACTTTGCTCTTTTGGAATTTCCAGAACTTTAATAAATAGCATGTCTTTTACTATAGATGGATCCTTCTCTTTGGGGGAGACTGTGGATGTAAAAACCGAGAAAGTGAAAACCAAAGAAACTGCACCTACTTGTGTCAGTTCCCACTTGGGAACTTGATTTTTCGTGTCAAGGTTGAAGAAATATCTAGAAGTGATTTTAAACAATAAAATTCTGTGTCTGAGAGATCTGAGAAGTCTGTAAGTACCTGCCCCCTGCCTGTTTCTGTCCTTTTTAAAAAAAATGAACTTTTCAGATGTGAACTATAAGCTACTTTGCTGTCTTCCAAGTGCTTTCAATGTGGTACTTTCACCTAGCAACTCTGAAGTCTGCAAGCGTAGACATCTACACTGCAAAAGGAACCTACCCCGGTCGGTAGGCTAAGATACTTTTTCTTTTAAACACAACCATGGTAGTGGTTGCTGTCCTGGTTGCTAGAGTGGCCTGGCTAGGAAGACTTGTAAATGTCCCCTGCTTTACAGAGTCAGGAAGCTAGGGTGATTTATCCCAAGCAACAGAATTCAAATCTTCTATTCCTTGACTTTCAGTGGTTTACTTTTTCCCCCTTAAACTGGCATTTCAAACCATTTTCCCCCTAACATCCAGTAATGGGATCATTATTTCTCCCCCTAGTGAAAGGGTGTCTCTAAGAACAGAACCATGTGTTGAGGCAGAAGGCAATCCCAAAGGAACTGGATTAGAATCACTCTAGCAATAAAAACTGCTAAGGGAATTTGTGTTGTCAGCTCGCCAGAACATCAGATTCACACCTCTGGTCCTGTAAGAGGTGCTAGGGGCTTTAAAAAAAAAAAGCCCTCTGTAGCTGCGACCTTGGCTTTCTAGCCCACTAAATAGCTCGCCCTTTAGCCATTGCCTTGGGCTGCTGTCTTGACCCTGCAGGAAACAGAACTGGTCTTCTTTCCCCAGCCCTCTAGATCCACCCAGAGAGCCTGTCTGGATTGACAAGGCTGGTACTGCTGCAGTATATGCAGGGCACTGGCTCAGCATTTTGGGTGCTAATCCCCAGCCACCACAACCCCACCCCCTTCAATCATTATTTTGCTAGGCTGAATAGAGAGCAGCAAGAGAATCCAAACAGCAGCACTTCAATACCTAAAACCTTCTGTAAGACGGACTTTAATAAAACTTTACAAAAGTAAAGAACTATGAGAATCATTCCTGTTGTTTAACACCTTCCTGGTATTTTTCCTAAACTCTCCCTCAAGAAATCTCTCTCTTACTCTTCGTGTTCTGAGCCCATCCTTCTCCTTTAGGAGTTTTTTCTTTGCTTGTGTGTGTGTGTGTGTGTGTGTGTGTGTGTGTGTGTGTGTGTTTAAATTAAATGTTTTGTCAAATGCTACCTAACTAAGATATGCTCTTAAACATCTGCGTATCTGTTTAAGACTGCACAGGCAGTGTTATTAGATGTGTACATTGTTTCATTATATAAACAATATTCTTTTAAAAAATTTTTTGTGTGTCTGTGCAAAGAGCAAAAGTCAACACTATTGTTTGGTTTTCAACTAAAATGGAATTTAGGCCAACTGGGTTCTTAGTAGAATGGTTCTTGCCCTGCATATACGAGGCCCTGGGTTCAATCCTCAGCAGTACAAGAGAATAAAAAGATGTGAGCTAATAAATGCTAACCTACAACATTTTGTTGTTGAAAGGTAAATCGTGTAATGTCAGCAATCTACCCCAACCGGGAACCTTAAAAGCAGATGTACCTGGTGTCGAAATTCGTTTACTCTGCAATTACATTACACTGCATTGTATAATCTTAGTTCATTATAGGAAGAGTTAAACGTGTGGAGGGGGGGTTCTGTGTGTTTCCCTTAAGCTTCGCTTTTCTATCGAAAACTACTTGGTGTGTGTGTCCCTCAGCGATTTTCCCAGAGATCCCTTTTTCGTTAGTGGAGGGGTGGGCTTACCATCTCCCACTTGCTCAGACTGCAGCCTGTCTCCACTGACAAAGCCTCCTGCAAGGAAAGGGGTGGTAGGCTCCCTAGCAGGGACTGCTTGGCTGAAATTTTTAGACAGGCTTTAGCGGAAGTAAGAGAGAAAGGTTTTCTCTGGTCTCATTGAAGGGAGTTTCTTGGGGCAGACAATCTGCACTAGAAGGTCCTACCTGCACCTGTCCGATCTCCAGTGAGAGTCAAGGCCAGGCAGCAGGGAAGACGCGCGGTTGTTGACACCTGGCTGGAGACTTTGCAGTGGGTCGACTGCTGTTGAAAAGCTGCTTCCCGCCTGCGGGCTTCGGGGGTGACCCACGCCAAGATGCGGGCTGAGACGTCCTAGTCTGGGTAGGAATTTCAGTTGAAAGTACCTGTTTGAAATGTCCTCCATCCAGTCAACTGGGAAGTGACTTTGCTCATCTCCCATTTAGAGGAACAACAAAAAACGAATTCATCATGGTCCACAGCTAAAGCAAGTCTCCCAATCCAGAAAAGACCTCTGCCCGGAGGAACCAAATCAAGGCAGAAACCTCCTTTGATTACCTCGCCTCCCAGAGCTCACTGAAGTTATTTTGTCATTATGATTTAAACATGAAATAGTTCATTTCTTCGCTATCTTCAGGGTAATGGGGTGGAGGGGGGACTTGAAATGGATTCTCTCCCTGCATCTCCAGGAAAGTTCGGTGGCGGTAGTGCAGGGACCCTGCAAAGAAAGCAGCTAACTCTGGCACGTGCACCCTCAGGTTACTTGGGCCCACTAGCTGTGTTAATGACCAGTTCTGATTTTATTGTTTCTAGGCACCTCCTGATTTTGTTCCCTTGATAGTGCACTTTAAAAGAAACACACACGCACAGATACCAGTACAGATCCCGTAGAAAAGCAACGGTGAATATTTTCTGTGCTTGGGTTGACATGCTAAGAGGCATATCTTGAGGATACATCATGCCAGTTGCAAAACAAAATTTCTCCTAGTCCTGCCTTGGCCCTCTTTTTGCTTTGAGGCTGGGCACCGTTGGAAGATGCATGGTCACCTTTCTGACTGCACTCGGCTTTCCTGCCTTAGCATCATCCTAGGAAGGAAGCAAACATCTGGAACCCAAGCTCGCTTTATGGCTCTCTTCTGGTCAACCTTGACCTGTTCAGCTGTCATTCTGTCCATAGTGAGGAGTGTCCCAGGAAGCAGGTCCTCTGACAGGCTCTGGGGTTTGGTTTAGGGCAGGTTGTCCTTCCTAAGACATGGAGGGAGTAGGGAGTGTTCGCTTCCCCTGTAGACACCCGCCTGTATGGAGTCTTTTCTTCTTTTTCTGGAGCCTTTAGTAATGAGCTGTTCCTGCAGAGTGTGGAAATTGGAAAGAGAGCAAGGATAGTAAGAGCCTAGCAGGGGGCTTCTGACGTACTCTTGCTTGATAGTAATACGACTTCATTTAAATGTCTTAGGTGTTCACGGTTGATCTACACACGAGTTTTATCCGTTGTACAGGCCACTGCCGCTTTGGAAGATTATCCTGTTGGACTCTGTGGCCTCCCACCGAATAGTGGGATGAGCCAGTAAAGAACCGGTCCACCATTTTCTCCCCTTCCCTCGGTGGAGCTTCTTTTCAGTTTTTAGCTTTCCCAGCCCACAGAGCAAGGGCAACAGCAAATCTATGACCCTAAGTGGCACCCGAGCGAGCGCGGTGAAAGCTCCTGCAAGGTAGGGTTGTGGGAAGGAGATAGGTGTTTCTGGCCACGTGAAAAGATCGGTGCTTGGGTTTAACGCGATGGCGCGTGGTGAGGCACCGTGCCCGACTGAGAATTCACTACAATGTGAAGGTGAATTGAAGCCTTCGATTTTCAAACGCCCTTCCCAGACTTGTCCGCGCTGGATCCAATTCCGCGCCTGTAGGTGGCGCTGCGATGAGGTGCCTGGGTGAGGAGAACTCTGGCTGAGGTCTGAAAGACATTAAAGGGGAAAAAAAAATGAAGAAAATTTCCACAACTCCCTTTCTGCCTCCCCTCCTCGGTCTGCTACTTTTATTTCAGGGGAGCGGAGTCAATACCGCGGAACTCGGAGCTCTGCTAGGTGAGAGAGTACAGAGACTGCTGGACTGAGAGGTTCAGTTCAACTTCACCGTCCAGTGGTCCAGTGTCTAGGTGCAAGGACAACATCCTGTCACCAACTGTCCGGAGGGAACGCGCAGTGATTTACTCCCAGGTCGCTGCATCAACGAATGTGCTAGTGACTGACCTGATGCTTCTTGCGGGCTGACCTTTAAATGCCATAAATGAACCTTCAAATGCCATAAATCCTGTCTAAAGCAGCCTGGCCCTAGGTCAACAGTTCGTGCCCACCCAAAGCTTAGGTAGTCTAGGGCTGCCGCTGGGCCCTAATAGTAAGAAGTGCTCTTTGGATTCCGTAGCCAGTGAGCAACCCTGACCACCCAACTACCCTACAACCCTGGGTAGAGCATAACCTGACCACAGTAGCTGTGCAGTCCTGACACCAGAACTAAGGGTGCGGCCTTGTTTTGCTTTATCTTTTACAGACCGCTTTAGGCCAATCGGGCCTTTCCAGGATGCTGCCTCATTCCGCTAACACAACAAACTCCTGAGGGGAAGCTCACAAACCACTGTACTAAACGACACGCAGTTTTGCTCCCCCCACTACCCGCCTCCAGTTGCAGCTCTCAAAGTCGAGTGGAAACTCAAGGTCATTGAATGACCGAAGCCAGCGTCCTCACTATCATACAATCACTACTAAAATTGCAACCCTGGCAAAAGCGAGGTCCCCTCTCGACTGTTACAGGGTCAGCCTGGCCTTCCCCCACCGCCAAGACTCCTCCCAGTCGCTATCCCACAGTAAAGACTTGATTCATGCACTTGCTGTCCCCTCAGCCACGGGTTTACTCCTTGAACTAAAATTCTTTCTTTTGAGGCTCTAATAAACAAACGCAATCATACCACAGGAGGCTAAAAGCCGTTCTTCTGAAAGAGATTCCACTGTTGAAAACTGAAAAAACGGGTGTAATCTGCGTTCAGAAAGTGATGTTAGGGTCACAGCAATTTCCAGGGCCGTTATTTATTTTTATTTTAAAGTCTTTAGGGAAGATTTGCTTGTAGACTCGGAAACCTTCCAGTATGAGAACACCAGAAACCTCGCTCGCCTTCAACGCGGGAGGGGGGCTGAAGGTGGAGAACAATTACTGAGTGACGCTAATATGGGGAAACTGAAAAGAAATGTCGATTGTTTTTATTGTAATAGAAGGAGTGAGCAAACAGAAAAACCAACCGGGGCTGATCGGAAACAGGCAGGCGGAGAATGAAAAGTGGGTTTCAGGCCGCAACAGGCCCCTCCCTCCCCTGGCCTGGGACGGAGAGAGCCGGCTCTAAGCGCTCGCCGGACTCCAGCAGTGGCTCCTTGCAGCCGTCCAGCCCCTGCCCGCCGTGGGCATCTTCCCAGATCTTGCCCACCCTCCCGCAGCCTCACCTGCCGCAGAGGAGAAAAGCCTTTCGGAATGTGAGGTTCCTCCATCTGGTGGAAGGCTGAACAGCCAGAAAGCAACGCTTCGGGAGTCCTTGGGGTCCCCTGAAGCTTCTGGCTGCGCCGGTGCGTCCGCAGCCTCGTCGGCGGCGGCGAGCCAAGGCCAACAGGTCAGTGTGCTACCCTACCCTTCCCTGACAGAGGACCCCTGCAGGCTGACTCTGTCCTCAGCCCCCAGTGGCTATGTCTTCCAGCTGCTGCCACCCGCGGCTTGGGCCATAGATTTGCTAGGCGAGCCTTCTTGGGTGAACCTGGCCTGGCCGTGAGTGACGGACGCGCCGGTTGCCCTGACACTTACTGGGGAGCTTAGTGGGTGTGCTGAGCACAGGCCCTGCAAGGTTGGGCCCTAATTGGGCGTCCAGATCCGAAAGCCTAGTTGCTTTTTAGGCAAGTGCAGAACCACATTAATTTAACACACAGGCGTGCTGTAGAGGAACTCGACTCGAGGTCCAGCCTTTGCCGGAAAGTTTCCCCCGGATAGCTGCAAAAACTCACAGTGCTCTGAAAAATCCACATCCGGGAGCTGTCCTGGACACTGGCTGCATCCCAAGGAGCTTCAGCAAGGTGTAGTGGCCTGGGCCTTACTTGACCCAGTATACTCCTAGCCGGGAACAATTTGCAGAGTTCGGTGCCTAAGTATTTTGCTGTAACTCCTATGTTCACCGCAACCGCGGGTAGAAAAAAAAAGAGACCCTTCCATTCTCGCTCCTCTCTCTCGTCCTACCTTCTTTTCCGCTGGCGCCGTCGACCTACACAGACGCAGACGCCGGTTCTTAAGAATTGAGAGCAAATGAGGCCTCTCCAAGTGCTCACACTCACCCTAGAGTGCTGCCTTCCGATGGCGGCAGCTGCCCGGATGCTTCGTGAGCAACCGTGGGAAGAGCTAGATTCCACTTCCTGCGCATCTCTCCTCAGACCTCGCTGGTGCCCAAAGGGACCCGGTGCACCGCAAGTGGCAGGCCCGTGGCACTGGGACCCCTGACAGATTTATGAAGACTTTACAAGCATCTAGCCTGGGCCGTTGGAGGCAGCGTTGAGTTCAACAGCAGAGGAGAAGCTCTGGGGATAGAGCTCCGTCCGCAGCGGTGTGCGGGCCTAGTTGCCCCTGCATCTCTGGGCTTGGCTTCCACAGCGGGCTGCCCTGTGCCAAGTGTGTAGAATCCTGGCGTAACCTCCTCCTTCACACCCTCTGGCCCTCCAGCTTCCAGTCGCCTACTGAGTAAATATTTACCCAGAGAAGGGGTCGCCCTAGAGGAGGCCTTAGCGCCCAGGGAAAGGCTTTTGGTTTCCTTCTGGCCCGAGACAGCTGCGGGCCTTTCTGGTTATGTTTTGGTTTGGGTCTTAAGTTTCCTCTTTTAGTAAAAATGCTCCCGATTCCTTTATGATCTCTTGAGTCCAGATCTCAGTAACCCGGGGCCCTGGACCTCAGTGACCCTTGCTCTTTCTTCTAGTCCTGTATCCCTATGTTCACTAGTGCTCACTGGAGGGCTCTCTTCTCCCTCCCCTACTCTCTCCTACACATTTCTGCATTCCTTCCTCTCTCACCTCACACATCTCCTCCCTCTTGGTTTTTGCTCAGACTTCAGGGATCACCCGCTGCTTGGCCCCTAGGATACTTGTGTGCCCTTGCTTGGGAAGGGAAGTTTCTGCATGCGCTGTCCCTTTCTTGGAGATGACATGGCTTTCCTCTATTCTAGCATCTTTACTTCCTAAGGTCCCTAAGCACCGAGTTGTCATGAGTGCTGAGTGGTCCAAATTGCCCAAGGTTGATTCATTCTGTGCACCCAAGAATATTCCAGTAGGTGGGTCTGAGGGATGCCGAGGAAAGGATCTATACCCAGTAAAATACTGTCCAAGCATGCCAAGGGAGATCACCAACAGCCAGGTCCAGCAGCCAGAAAACTATAAATGTCCATAGACCTGTGCAAGACTGAGGGAGATGTGTGACAGCTAAAGGGGGAGGCAGTGGATGTCCTGTACTAACCCCACAAGCTAGAATGCTAGACATACGGGTCTCTTGATCGCTCCGGGTTGATGGAGCTAAATTCCCATTAGGACGCCACATCTTGCCAGTTCACGACGGCTGGACTCGCTGCCTCTGCATACCAGTCGAGAAGGGTGTGAAATAGTGGGTGCACCGAAGTAGAGCGAAGAGCACACTCAGAAGACACTGCTTTCGCGGGTTCGTGTGAGGATGGAGGGTTCTCATCAAGGGGCAGGTCAATTTTTCCTGGTCTCCGCTCAGTCTCAGAGTCGCAAGTACTATACTATAGCACGGGGGCGGGGGGGGGGTTACTTCTGAAAACTTGGCGTTCCTTGTTATAAAGCATGGGACTGTGCAATACAAGTACTGAGCAGAGACAGGAATCAAACCACAAAGCCAAGCTTTGTAAGAACTTTGAACATCTGAAACCAACAAATAAGGGGAGGGGGATGTTCAAGTATTTCTGTTTGTGAAACCTTCTTGTGAAATACCTGACTGCAATAAAAGACATTTGAAATAATCTTTCACAGCTCAGTAATTTGAATTCAGAGTGCACACCCAGTACAGAAGCAGGTACCAGGAGATCAGTGTTGAGATCCAAGACTGATTAGGAGACGTCCCGGGCTCTGTCAGGGGTCCATCTGATTTCTTTGTGTACAGACCTGAAGGGAGAGTGGACGCATCATCCTACATATTGTGTGTAAAAGAGGGGCAAGTTGTGATGGAGACACAGTAATATCATCCACTTTCCGATGTAATACAGATACCCAAATCCATTACAGTGTTTCTCTTCCTTATTTCGTTCACATTCGTCACAACTTTGTCTCCATAAATAAATAAATTTCTCTGTCCCAAATTGTTCTATCCTCGTCGGACTTCGGGTGAATGAACGTGAAAATCCTCAGGTAGGCGGAACGACAGCAACTCTGGTAGCTAAACTGGAGTCACAGGGAATTATACGCAGATGCTCAGAGGCAGTCTCAAATATGTCTTTCATATTTAAAACAAAACCTCGCAAGGTGGTTCACTGGTGTTAAGAACCTTGGCAAATTCTAACACACGGAAACCATGACCCTGCGTTCTGGGTGAGTGATGTACAAGGGGTGGGTGGGATGATCGTGGCCTCTGTCACCGGGGCTCCAGGTATCAGCCCTGCTTCTCCGCGGAGGTCTTGTGCTCCTCTTTAGTCGGCTTTTCGAAGTTCTTCCTCCCAGCATCCGGCTTCTGCTAGGATCCTGCTTGGCCAAGGTTTAGCCTCTCACGGGGGCACTAACCATTTCGGTCGGAGTACAGGAAGGAGTATCCTGTCCTTACACCCCAAGGAGAGTCTCCTACCCTCTCCCCATCCTTTGTGAACTGAAAGGAGGTAGAATTTGTGGACAAGATTAGGACAGTCCCCAAAGGTCAGCATGCCAGATAGTTCTCAGTCATCCTCACGCCCAGGAGCTCCCTTGATGGTCGTGCCCGCTGGCTACCTTAGAGCCCTAACCTGCAATTTCATTTTTGACAAGTCCATCTCTTCCCCAACAGGTGTCCTCGGTCTCTACCCACTTAAAGTCATTCAAACCAAGACCAAAGCTTCCGTTTGCTTATTCAGCATTTTTATCAGCTTGATTTTGTGATGTTTGAGGCGCCCTTGGGAAGACGTCAAACACTCCTATTCATTGTATTTAGTCACCCAGGTGCGGAGCCAGCCAGAAACAGACGGCGGAAGGAGTTTCCCCGGACTGAGCTGTCACTCACCGGCCTGCACCAATTACAACGCAGATTGCCCCCGGGCCCACCTCTTTTGGGGTGTGTCACAAGTGAGTGATAGACTGAGCCGCCCGGCCCTACACAGCCCAGCCCACGTTGCTGCTTAGATTGAAATGCAGAACTCAAGCCTCTTTCAGCCGGGCACAGACTTCCTTTTACTCTTTCCTTTGGCACTCTTGTCGCCTCCTCCCGGGGAGAAGCCAAGGCACCCGCGGCTTGGAGCAGCGACAGGCCGGCCCAGTGAGAGCAAGGAAAAAGTTTCTTTCTGGGAGTGCGGAACTGGGGCCGGGTTGGTGTACTGCTCGGAGCAATGGGTGAGTGACTGCGGGGGGACGTTGTAAGAACCGAGGAGGGAGGGAGCGAGCAGGCGAGGGCTAGAGGGAGGGAGCTGAGGCGCGCCACCGCGCTCTATTGACTCAGACCGCGTCCCTACGAGTTGTGTGCACACGCCAAGGGTCAGCGGCTAAAAGGGTGCTGTGGGAGCTACCGAGTGGCAGTTGATGCCATTTCCCGATTTTAACAGACGAGGGCCGTGGCACTGGCGAGTCTCTCAACCCCAGTGTCAATCCAAGTTTTGTTGCACACGTGTTTACACTTGCAAGCAAAACAGAACAAAAACACCCCCCGCCCCAGTTTTCCCTAGGCTGTGTCTAACCCTTCTGAAGGGAGGGGTAAGGCGGTGGAGGGGAGCAGGGGCCTGGCGTTCTTGTGTCCGGCCGGGAAAGAAGGGCGCGCTGGAGTGTCAGGACCGATTTCCCCGCCTGCTTCGGAGAGTTTAGAGTGTCCCGAGTTGCCCTGGGTCTCTGTCTCTGTCTCTGTCTCTCTCTCTCTCTCTCTCTCTCTCTCTCTCTCTCTCTCTCTCTCTCTCTCTCTCTCTCTCTCCTTGTTTGTAGTTGGGAATCGCAAAGCAGGAGCGAGGTCTGGTCTCAGCTTGTTTTTGAGCTCAGGCCGGAGCAGTCTGGTTTGGGGTGACCCCAGTCCTTATAGGAGGGTGTCATAACACTGCCCCTGGAAGCTCTTGGAGGCCGAGTGGCAGGCTGCTGTCCCAAGCAGTTGGTGCGCGTTGTGGCGCGCTCTATGATCCTTTTGCAGAGCCAGCCTTCGGGGAGGTGAACCAGCTGGGAGGAGTGTTCGTGAACGGAAGGCCGCTGCCCAACGCCATTCGGCTTCGCATCGTGGAATTAGCCCAACTGGGCATCCGACCTTGTGACATCAGCCGACAGCTACGGGTCTCGCACGGCTGCGTCAGCAAGATCTTGGCGCGCTACAACGAGACCGGTTCGATTTTGCCGGGAGCTATCGGGGGAAGCAAGCCCCGGGTCACCACCCCTACTGTAGTGAAACACATCCGGACTTACAAGCAGAGGGACCCAGGCATCTTTGCTTGGGAGATCCGGGACCGCCTGCTGGCGGATGGCGTGTGCGACAAGTACAACGTACCCTCGGTGAGTTCCATCAGCCGGATTCTGCGCAACAAGATCGGCAACTTGGCCCAGCAGGGTCACTACGACTCCTATAAGCAGCACCAGCCAGCGCCGCAGCCCACGCTGCCCTACAACCACATCTACTCGTACCCCAGTCCCATCACGGCGGCAGCTGCTAAGGTGCCCACACCACCTGGGGTGCCGGCCATCCCAGGATCCGTGGCCCTGCCGCGCACCTGGCCCTCCTCTCACTCCGTCACCGACATCCTGGGCATCCGTTCCATCACCGACCAAGGTAAGGGGCTCGGAAGCAGTGAGCTAGGCGGAGAGGGTCCCTGCAAGCGGTCGGGAATCCCAGTACCTTCGGCCTCTATCCAGTGTCTACCCCACCACCTGTGGCCTTTTCTTTTGGAAACCTAAGGAGTCGTCCCAGGGGGTGTCCTGATCTCATTAACTTGAAACTCTTGCCCCTCGGTTTCCTTGCCACACACACAGTTTCCAGCCTCATCTCAAACTACCAGACCCATAACATCCCCCCCATCCCCAACACATGGTTCGCATTTTCCACCCTCCCCCGCCTCTCGCGCACTCAGCCTCAGCCGGGCTAGACTGTTTGGAGAGCGCAGCCTGGCGATTTGGGGAGCACAAGAGAAGGCCCTAGCAGGCTTGGGGCTGCGGGCTGTAGATGGCCACTGTCGGCAGCTTGCTCACGAATCAGATGCAGCAGCTACGAGTCCCGCACACTCTGGAAATTGTATTATTATTCTCGGATTCTGGCAATCAGGCCAAATTTGCTCAGGCAGGAAGTTCAAATGTCACCTAATTGGTTTCATTCTTATGCTTCACTTCATTTTCCTCAGCGCGCTTCTCTCTCTCTCTCTCTCTCTCTCTCTCTCTCTCTCTCTCTCTCTCTCTCTCTCTCTCTCTCTCTCCCCCCCCCTCCCTAACCACCTTCCTTAACAGGTGTTAATTATCAACCCAGTAGTTAAGGTGACAATTGCTTGGTGATTCGCTGTTGTCCTTTCGGCTGCTGTCTCTGGTCCCCCCCCCCCCCAGCCTCCGGCTTCCGTAGAGTACTGGGAAATGCTAGTGGTCGCTGGTCCTTTTCCTGCAAAGTTTCCAGCAGTGTTCCCCCCCCCCTTTCTCTGCTGGAACCTTATTCTGTCCTGGACGTCTTTTCTGACTGTTCAGAAAGATCTCCCAGTGCTCCGCACCGTACAGTCTGGCTTTCCCAGGAGACTTGAGTTTGTTTTCTTTTTATTGCACTGTTAAAGATAAAATTTAAAAGACATTAGGCTCTTTCTTGGTATTGGGTGAAAAAGAAAGTTAAAATGTTTCATTCCCTTAACTTCTTCAATTGCTCAGTGGAAGGTTTAAGACAGAGGAAAAATTAGAAAAGAGGAAAATATTTCCTAGTTTTTTTTTTCAGTTCCCACCACCTTGGTGCAATTACCTTTTAAAGTAATTAAAACAGTGCACGAGTCCCCATCTTCTTGTCTTCTGACTGCGGCGAATTGACAAGAGTAAAGCTCTGGGTTATTTGGAACTAGTTGGAGCCTCGGTTGGAGACGTTGCCCTTGATTTATAGGATAAACTGACCTCATTGACATTTAAAGGAAGCCCCTGTTCGTGGGAAAGTGTGAGGTCAGCAGAAATGGGGGCTCACAGGGGGATCTCAATTTCTTAAGATAACTTTAGACTTATGCCCACCGATTGCCTTTTGTCTGCAACGGCAGCAAATAGCATCAGACAGTTGTGAATCAGTCATGGCTTCCTGGTACAAAAATGGGAACACAATCTTTGTCTTTGGAGGGGGAGACAAAATGAAAATAGGCTGACAGTTGAAAAAAAAAAAACTTTTCACCTCTGCATAGTCCTGCAACCAGACCGAATGTCAGGTAGGGAGGAATTGGAGTAGAGAAGGCAGTGATGCTTCCGGGTAGATACTGTTGTCTATTTGTGATGTCACTTTTAAACAAGCAGGGTTCTGACAAATCTGTGCATGTAAAAGGGTAATTTCTCCAAATGACCGCTCTTTGAAGCACCTGTATCAGATGGGAGTGTGTAAAATCCATAAAAGACACTGTCAAACTTCTATACATGGGGCCCAGAAGCAGAATTAGATGCATGCAATCTTCAAATATCTTTTTTCCCCCATATGCAAACTGTAGATGTTATGAAAATCTTTTTTTTTGGGGGGGAGGTCTGTATCTCCTTTAAGAACAGAAAGATTGGTAGATGGTTTTGCCCTCTTTCTTAACGTTAAATTCTACTTTCATTTTCTTTACACTTTATTTCATTTTCTCTATCTGATGCCTAAAAAAAGAACATTCTTTACAATTCCACCGTTGACAATTGCGGTATTTCCAGACTTAGTTATTTTAAAAAAATAGGCATATACCCTTACTTATTTAGCAGGCAGTGGCCATGTAGGGTAGTCCTGAATCCATACAATGCGGGAATGTGTGTACTTACATTTTGCATACGTATTGTGGGCATCGCTCAGTTATTTGTTTGCAAAGGACTTTGCGGGCCTTTTGTTCTGTCTTATTGACATAGCTATCAGATCCCCACAGTGTAGCGAGCATTTGTCAGGCTGTTTCTGAGCATCACCGGGTCACACTTGGGCCAGGCCTCCTCTCTTCCTCATCAGTCCTCCCCACTGTCACGTCTTTGCCACTCTCCTTCAGTAGGGACAGAGGTAAGGAACAAATATCCCATTTACAGGTTTGGATTTTTTTCTTCTGTTTGGGAAAAACAAACAAACAAACAAACAAACAAAAATCAAAACAAGACTCCTCTCTTTCAATCCGTTCCCTGGGAGATCAAGAAGGAAGAAAGAAAATCTAATGCTGGCTTAGGAAACGAAGAAAGGAAAACAAACAAACAAACAAAAAAATCCGCCAGGAGTGGGTGAAACTTAACTCAGAGGCCTACTTTCAGGCCATTAAAACTTCTCCAGGCCCTAGCCTGAAAACAGAGGAGTCTGTGCCTAGGCCTAGCGTCCCTAGGAGGCCTAGTGCAGGGGAGTGGACCAAAGGTCTTAGCCTAGGACCTTTGTGGTAGGGGATTCGGGTCTTGTCTCAGGAGGGGGCGCGCGGGTTGAGCCCCGCCTGAAATCTCCCTTCCACCTTCTCAGGAGTGAGCGACAGCTCCCCCTACCACAGCCCCAAGGTGGAGGAGTGGAGCAGCCTGGGCCGCAACAACTTCTCTGCTGCCGCCCCGCACGCAGTGAATGGATTGGAGAAGGGAGCCTTGGAGCAAGAAGCCAAGTACGGCCAGGTGAGGAGGAGAGGGCTTAGCTCGGCGGCGGGCTGCCTGGTGTTGGGGATTGGAGATGAGGGACGCCTTGAAGAGGGAGAAGGTCTGGCTGCCGACCCACTGGGGCCGGAGATGGATCCCGGGTTAGCTGAGTCTGGGCTGATGCCTGGGTAAAAGCCTAGCATCCCGCCGCGCCTGTGGCTCCAAACCTTCCAGCCCAGCCGGGTTCAGTCTATCCAAGGCCGAGCTTCGGCACGGCCAGACTTTGGGGTTCAGAGCAGCGAGCGCCCTGCTAGCGGGCTGCGCCTGGAGGCCGCAAGCCAGAGTCGCAAGGCTTGTGGGAGGCTGCGGGGTCATGTGCACAGACAGCTCCTGTGCTTCCAGACATCAGCTTGTCCGGTGAGAATGGAAGAGGGGCAACCAGATAAACGTAATAAAGTTACCATTTCCCGATTAAAGGTCACATCGTAATTTCCCAGGGGAGGTTAGTGAGAAAACCTCAAATTATACGGACTGGCTGTGGACCGTTTAATTCCCCCCTCCTGCCCCCCCTCCCCGTCCCTCCCTCTACTCTCTGAAAGAAAATTTAAAACACTGGTGTTTCTTTTTTTTTTTCTCCTCCTTGAGAAGAATGAAGCAACAGCCACACAAAAGTGTGAGTCCAAATTTCGTCAGTATGCTAGAATGAAGAGTTCAAAACTCAAATGGCAAAACTTCAAGGCAGTGTGCGGTATTCCCGAAGTAGACCTCCAAAGCCTCAACGTACTTAGTCTTATTTTAGAGCCTTAAAATTTTTAAAGTGTCTTCTCAAAAATCAGTTACAATATTTGTTGGAATTTATTATTTTTATCTACTGGGCGGATATCCTAACCATTTTCGCTAATAAATCGCATTTTGATTTCCTCGTCTCTCTCAAGGTTTGTCAGAAATCATTAGTAGCTAATTTCCTGGCAAATATTACCAAAAACAGCAAGGAGAGAGCAAGCCGCTTTTCTAACTCTGGTTCCACTGTAAAGAATACCCGTTAGGTATCTATAAGCAAATTCACCGTTTTCTTTCGCAAAGACCTGCCTATAACTCTCAGCTCACAGAGTGGTGGTGTTTGCCATGATTAAAAGCTCGGTAACCACCACAGCTTCTTAAGCGAGCGGTTTACCCATTTAGAGCCTCTTCATTTTCTTAGACTTTCTTCATTTTCAAAATGAGGAGCTAGTAATTCCAAAGTCAGAGTCAGAACAATGTTAAGGCTCTTAGGAAACATTCATTAAGTATCCCCTGTGGCTAAAAATGGCAGTGAGAGACTTTTTACAAGTGATACACATAATATTCATGGTTTAGAAAAATCTGTAGTAAGAAACATCCTACCAAGCATCTATGACAAACAATGGAAAATGTACAGAAAGCCTGGAGAACAGTAGCAGGCATTTAACAGGGGCTCTGCGCTGTCTTGGAATCACATCATGAAGTTCTGAGTTCAAAATCAGCCCCAGTTCCCACAATCCGTCAATCCATCCCGTTTGCATAAAAAGCAGCTTCCTCGAAAACCTTCCTAGCTACTTTCACTTCCCTCTCTTGAATCTCTCAGTGAAGCTTGTTTAGAAAGGGCTAATTTAAAATATGCTTCAGAACTAAACTTGCAACTTATTTAAAATAAATAGCATTTCAAGTGAATGCCGTTTCACTAAAAATCACTCACGAAGAATTTTAAAGTAGTAAACAATGTTTCATAAAAACAAATAACTTCAGGAGAATGGGTGGACAAATAAATGTTGTTCTAAATATTGTAATACTTAAGAGAACAGGCCCCCAGATAAAAGGATACTTATGTCAAGTTAATATTTAAACCGTTCTTACTGAAATGTTATTCCATTCTGCCATTTAGGTAGATAATTCAAATGACACACGATCATAAAACGTTCAGAGTTTCTAAGCACAACATGAATCAGTGGATACTCTTATGACGAAAGATTTGTTAAGGAGACAAAAACCTCACTTTAGAGATTAATTTGGTGTAAAATTACATAAAAATGCCTAAGAACTAAGAACACACAGGATTTGCATATGTGTGTATTTCTCTTGAAATATTCTAAAGCTAAGTTTAATTTTACAACAACCCCCCCCCCCAAACACATACACAGTGTTGTCAACATATTCTGATAAAAAGTTAACTCACGCACCATTTGCCTCTCTGGCCAGCAAACCTTGAAAGTCCTAGGGAAAGGGAAGCTGAAGAAATTTGCTTGTGATGTTTTTGGGCTTTTGCCGTTATAACTAATTACTGTGTTTTCCTTTAACGCTAGTTTCCTTTTGGTGTGCACAGGGGAGATTGAGAGTTCAGACTCAGAACTTAGAGCATGTTTTCTTGGAAGACACCTGTAAAATGGCTATAGAACAAGCTGGAGGCTGAGCCCTGATACTGTTGGTTATCATGATCTAGACTTTCTATTTTCAATAACTTGCAAACATGTCCAATCCCTAGGAATTAGAAATGCATGCATAGTTCAGTCATACATGTACCTCCTATTCACTGTTGAAAATTAGTTGTGAATGCCCAAATTTATCTTACACATTAATGTATTGAAACTCATATGGGACTCCCGTTCAAAACTCTTTGTTAACTAGGATAGAATATTTATTTATCTTAGACTTTTCAACTACATTTGTAAGTAAGGAGGAAATCCTTACTCTCATCTAACTGCGAAGGGAAACAATGTTTACTTGTTCTTTCTATTTAGTCAAATGAAAGCACAAAAATTTGACTTAATCTGATCAAGTGGATAAAAATGAAATGGATAGGTGTTGAGCTGTATCTGTTCTTTTACATGGAATTTGGTAAATTAGTAATTGATCTTATTCACACAGTTCATAAATACATGTATAGTTTATGGAAAGTTGAGTCTGCACTGTGCGTTCCCTCAGAACAAACACATAGGGCTTACCTGTTGGCTACAGTAACACGAATGCCTGAGTTACAATTTCCCAATATCTTCATTGAGGGGTTGAAGATAATGGAGACAGCAAACTTATTATAGCATTAGTTAGCAATTGAGATGTTAGGAGTAGAGAATAGTCTATAAACACTTGCACTAAAAATGTTCTGAATTAAGCAAATTTTGTGAGAAGAACTTAATTTACAAATGTAGTTTAATCTAAAATTCTCATAGATTATTCATTTGTGCATTATTTTAAATAATGATACACATGGATCATCTTGAATATAATTTCCTAGTGAGAAATTGTAAAACATTGTTTGATAATTAAAAAACAAAGTAGTCCAACAACTTTATAACTTGTTTTTCAAAACACACTATTTTCGTGGAGATAAAAATTGAAGCTGTGAGGAATTTTCTTTGCACCAAAGTTAACTTTTGTCAAATTAATTTACAATTTTATAGAGAATGAAACTTTAGGCAAATGCCAATGACCTTTGAAATTCATCATACTTATGAAAAATATGGTCTGATTTTTAATTAACTCCCAACCAATAGTATTTTAAGCAAACTTATTAATAATTATATATCAACAAAATATGTCATGTGAGAGAGCAAAGAAAAGGTAGTTTAAAAGACTGTAAACTCAAGGTAACTAGGATTCTAAATTTTTTAAAATTATCTTATGCTACCTGAGGTAATTGCATTTAAAATGATTTGTTCATTGTACAATGTTTACATACACACAAGCATCGCACCGTACCCGATGCATATAATTTTTGCTGTATGACAATAGAATACAAAATAAAATAAAACAAATCAATGTAAGGCTATATCAATTTTAATAACATTTTAGACAGATAATATTTAGAAAAAAAGAAATATTACACATTTACCACATTTCCTATTATCTAACAACATTTGGGCCTGCAATAGGGTCACTCAAAGTAATTCTCTTAGATGAATGTTGAGCCCTGTTTCTCATTGTCACTTTACTTTACCAGGTTTGCTTTACTAAGGTCATTATAAAATAAAGAAGGGAAGAGTGGCAGTTAGAGAATTTCAGAGAATTAATTTCTAAAAAATACCTGCTCATTTTCAGATGCAAATTTGTTTTTTGTTAAAGAAACTGGCATTGTAAATTTATGTGAAGCACAATTGTTTTTATGGCCAAATATATTTTATCATAGAGCCAGGGCAAACTCATGTCATCAGAAAGAAAGGAACACATGGATTTCATGAGTGGCTGACAGACAGACTGTGAGCAGAGAACCTGGCACTCGGCTGTCATTTGCGTTTTTTTCCAAGAGAGAAAATGCTGAGTGGACAATTTCTAGAATTTGAAAAATAGTCTTTAACTTCTAATTTCCAAACTTTTCTTCTTCTTCTTCTTCTTCTTCTTCTTCTTCTTCTTCTTCTTCTTCTTCTTCTTCTTCTTCTTCTTCTTCTTCTTCTTCTTCTTCTTCTTCTCTTCTTCTTTCTTCTCTTCTTCTTTCTTCTCTTCCTCCTCCTCTTCCTCCTCTTCCTCCTCTTCTCCCTCCTCTTCCTCCTCTCCCTCCTCCTCCTGTTTTTCATGCTCATAATGTTTGGATACCAATGCATTTCCATCTTCCTAGAGTGGAGGAATATGTAACAACCATAAATCGAAGAGTGGAGTGGCTGGTTGGAACTCTTATTTACTTTGCCAACAGCTTTATTCATTTAGCTTGCTTGAAGTAAATGCTTGTCCTGTGATAGGGTGGTAGTGGTAAACTATTTTGTTCTTAAAACAAGAGAATCATATCTTTTGCATTCACAAGTCTTTAGTAAGTTGTTTACAAAATGCCTCCCGAGTGCCCCATTTTGTGAGCCTACAGGGTAACTGAGGCAGGTCCCTGTCCTCCAACAGTCTACCAGTCCAGCCATGTGATCACTTAACAGGAGCTGTATTGCACCATAGGTCTCTCCCTAGATTTCTCCTAGTGTTCAGGAGACAAAACCTGTCTTTTCCCAAGACAACCCAATGTAGAAAACTTACTTCCCCTGGAACATGCAATTTATCTGTTTCACTTTGTATTAGTAAATCTCATTTCCAAAAATAAGGCTGTGAGGAGGGAAGTTACAGACTTCTTGCTGCTTTCTCGGAAGGTCTATGTGAAAAGGGGGTTGATGGGTTGACGTATTATTTATGAAATATTTAGGCAAAGTCGTTTTCAAAACTGAGCTTTCTACTGCATTGTTATCGCAGGGTTCATGTGGAAAATTTGTTTACTTTTCCCCTGGGATTCCGTACATTGGTTGATTTATAAATCATATTCACGGTCCAATTAAATGGTGTAATTTAACATGTTTGTCCCCACCATATTTATGGTGTACGTTTGGGAACCTAACCAGCTCTTTAGATTAATTATGTGCCCTTCATGGAAAACATTAAACAGATTTGGGGAGCTCACTTTTAAGTTTACTCCTTCACAGGGAAACATAAACAAACACCAAGGCTACCTGTGGTTGTTTTCCTTCGCTGTGGAAAATTTTATCCTTTCAGGGATTTCTTTACAAAGAACAATCACTTTACCAGTAGAGATGTATTACTTTGGTAATGTCATGTTTCAAAGTTAATAGTGAGAAAATTGGTATTTATTGAGACCCTGGAGTAAATGAACAGCAAAGGTGGCTGAGGGGCAGGGGCATTTTGAAGCACATTTGTGTTTTCTTGCTTATTTCCCCAACCGTTTCCTCCAGATTTCAAAATCTGAACACCCAGTGGCAGAATGAGACATTAAGACCCCGCCAACCCCAATTGCTCTAGTCAAGTCAGACATGAGTTACTCTTCCAAGCTTGAGGGTTTCTTAACCTTTCTCTTCCTTCAAGTGACCACTGTGTGCCCACCCCCACCCTCTTCTATGAGATGAAGCTGCCTCTCTGAACTTGTTGCTCTCTCCTGGGTCTTTCTGGAACACAGAAGGAATTGAATTACTAAACTGACAGCCAGTAAATATGGTGGTATTTTTGAGAACCTTGAAATATTCGCCATGACAACACATAATAGCATAAAGTAACTTTAGTATTTTAGGTATGAGAGCTTATTATTTAAAATCCATAAAATCCATGGATATAAAAAATCCATAGGATATTGTTATGTTTGTTCAATGAATAAAGTTATGGAGTAAATATGAAAGTGCATCTTTGGCTTCTCCGTGAGGGGAGCATTATCTGAGGTGAGATTCTGATCCAGTCTTTCTGTGGGTCATACTTGAGGGGTGGGGTGACTTTGGGCATGAGTGGGCCCATGTAAGCAGACTACAGACAAAATATCAGAATGGCTATGGCACGTCATGAATGAGTGTGTAAGTAGTGAGTTATGCCTCCTGCACCCCAGCAGTAGGACAGCAGTGATAGAAAATAGAATCCAACAACAGATTTTATGCCATTTTATGCCATTATTTTGCCATGCATATGAGATCTTTTGGAATTAGGCACCAGATGTAGAGTCAAGTTTTGTATTATTTAAAAGCTAATTTTAATATTTTTTCTCCTGTGTGAGATTGAGCCTGGGGCAGTATGCATACTAAGCTATAGCTACTGAGCCATGCTACCAGACCTTAATATTCTTATTTTGTTTATCTGGGTGCACATTGGTACTAGTAGCACTACATATTAATTAATGTTAGACAGGGGCCAAACACAGATGTGGACACCTTTCCGTAATTCTACTTGGATGATTACATTCAAAGCTAATTTTAACATATTTTTGGGGAAATGAAATAATAAATACTGAATAAAAGCAATTAAAGCAATGATCTCCATGTAATGCGAGACTGCACCCCACTTGCCCCTGTAATTTGATGGCCATCTAGATGCCCCAAGAACTCCAATTTAAGTTCCTCAGAGACATAGTTGTTTTGTTAAAACGGGACACAAAGGTTTTTTCTTCTGAAAAATAAAAAGAGCTAATAAAGAGCTTTGAGTTCCAGGAGAGGAAAGAATGGCTTAATAAAGCTGTAGCTTGTGGTACATTTCACCTCCTGACTGTCGAGAAGCACCACGGTAGACTATAGAGGACACTGCAGCCTCAGACAGAAGTGACAGACTTTACGTATATGACCATCGACTTTCTAACCCACCTTCTAAAGAGGAAAGAATTTCAGTTCTATTGAGCAATGATATGAAGTCATTTCTTCTTAACCATTTTGAGCTTTACTTAAAAGGACATCATGGGACGGGGGTTGAAATTTATTTTAATGCCATCTTGGTATAGTAGTGTATACCTGTGATCTCTGGTTCGAGGGTTAAAGGGCCAAGAGTTTCAGGCCGGCCTGGGTACATAGTGACCCTGTTTAAAAACCAAAACAGAAGCTGGGCATAACAGTGCATGTGCTTTTAACTCGGCAGAGGCAGATCTCTGGCTTGAGGCCGACCTGGCAGAAATCTGCCTGCCTCTGCTCCTGAATGCTGGGATTAAAGGTGTGGGCCGCTACTGCCAGGATGAGCTATTGTTTATTAATTCTTTCTTATAATTGTATAAAATCTGTTGGGTATTTCTAGGTGTCTGGGACTTAGGAGGTACTCAAGGATCTTTCCTTTATCTTCCATTTTTAAAAGAATATACGAGAAACAGAAGAGCATAAGGCGTGTGTTCTTATAGACCAAAGGTATAAGGTGAGGTTTTGTCAGAATCTATGGGTGACACTAGCGCACATCTGTATATAATGTACCATATACATGTGTGTATGTATATAATGTACCATATACATGTGTGTATGTCTATAAGTGTATATAGACACTCCTTTTGCATTCAGAAAATAGGCTTTTAGACCTCATGAGGTAGAAGTAAAAATGATGATCAAACGAGTTAATTCAAAAAATAATTTCTGAAATGGAGGGATAAGGGATACAGCTTATTGATGGAATGCACAGTTGGTATACAGGAAGTCCTGAGTACACCAAACAAAAGCATCATTTATGCCCTAACTTAATTGGACAAAGCATCTAAAATGTGTCTGGCTGAGCTCTGTGGATCAAATCACGCTTCCTAACAATCCCAACATTTATATTACTGTTTCTGTAGGAAATATGCTGACATGTTGGCCCAGTCATGTCAGTACCAGGAAATAAGATTTACTCTTTATCTTTAAACAGAGTAGAAACTGGGAGGAAAAGAACCACTTGAAGAAGGGTGGGGAGCCTCCGTGCCAGAGAGGGATTAGAAATCAGGGTGTTTTTGGTGTTGTTAATAGTAACGATACCAACAATGATTTATTGGACGCCAAGAAAGCACTGGTTTCCAGGCAAGCCTGCCTTCCAGAGCTGCTGCATTTTGTTTGCAAACAAAGATTTCATATTAAATTCCTTTAAAGAGATTTGTCCATATGACTTAAAAAAAAAAACCCTGAACTTTGCAAATGCAAAATTTCCAATTTCAAAACTGCACGTGTTTGCTCATATTTCTGGAGAACATTTCCTTTCTGATTGTGAAAAAAAAAATACATTCCCCAAAGTTCATTAAGAAAACAAACTTCAACTCAAAACAACACTAAGAAATCCTATAGCAAAACAAAACAAAACAAACAAACAAACAAAAAAACGAGTTTACATGTCTTGTCCGAGTAGCATTTTCAACCTGACATCTTGAAATATGGTCCATGCTTTATTTAGCAGAAGATTTGTCCATTTTGAGTTTTTAATACAGCAACCCACACTTTGTGCCCTTCTGTCCTGGAAATGAAAGCTACAGGAGATGTGTCTATCACAAAGTTTCAACAAAAGAGCTGAGTGCTGGCGAGTGCCAGGCAGGTTGACAGAGTCAGTAGAGTGTTGAGCGCACTTCCAGAGTACTTCTTCTCAGTTGACCCTTTCTCACCCTGTTTCTCCTTCATGTATTTTTAAATCACAAAATTAAGAATGCATTTTTTTCCGGTTGTAGCTTCCAAACACCGTCTGTAGAAAGAACAGTGTCTTGTTTTTCAGCACTGTGTTTAAGAAGCAAGATTGGATACCCTTAGGTCAAAGTAAGGTTAAAAGGAAGTCCAGGGGGAAAAAAAAGCAACCCAGATGTAGACCCAGAGTATTGTTAACGCACTCAGAATTTCTTTTCTGTTTCTGTCAGCCGGAGAGAGGTTGAATACTGTAATGTCTTCTTTCATTTCTTCTTTCTTCCTCTCAGGCACCGAACGGTCTCCCAGCTGTGAGCAGTTTTGTATCAGCATCCAGCATGGCTCCTTACCCCACGCCAGCCCAAGTGTCACCCTACATGACCTACAGTGCTGCTCCTTCTGGTTACGTTGCTGGACATGGGTGGCAACATGCTGGCAGCACGCCACTGTCCCCCCACAACTGTGACATTCCCACATCACTGGCTTTCAAGGGAATGCAGGCAGCCAGAGAAGGTAGCCATTCTGTCGCAGCCTCTGCACTCTGATGGGAGCTTCCACTTCCAGCTGTGTCACTCTGGTCTCCCCCTTCAGCACATCCTCCCCCTCCTCACATCCCACCCCTCCAGTGGTCCAGCTTTCCTGCCTCAAGAGCTGGCTTTATGGATTCATAATTTTTGTGCTGATGACACTTAAATATTTCTTGCTGTCACTTCCCCCTTTCCAGGAAATCTGGCCTAACTTTAGGATTTAAAAACAAAAGCAACTCTAAAGATTGAACGGGACTTGTGCGTTTGCCGGTACACTGTTTTAACACAGTGAGGAAACCTACTCCCCTCAAAGGGTTTATGGAACTTTGTGGATCTGTCTTTGGTAAAACCACACATGTATATTTATTCTAAATCAACCTGAACTTTTGAAACGTGCAATTGTCGAGATTTTGCAAAATCAATAAAGGGAAACAGATGTAGAAAAAAATAAGTTATGTGATAGCCTCTAATCAAATAAGGTGACCAAATAAGCCTTAATTCACCATTAAGAAACCAATCAATAACTGACATGTGTGATCTTTTGTTTCTTTTTAAGAGATGATGTATTTCGTTGAAAAAATATGTATAGAACTCAAACAATATTGGACTTTTGCTCCTTTTGTTGTTTGACTTGGTCCCTAATACAGTGATGTTTGTATTTCTATGAGCTTGTAAATATGGAAGATGTTGTCTTCGTTCCATGGGGTACCCCCCACCAGCACCAACACCACTTATCTTTCTTTCCTGGCAATGGTGACTTTCTAGCGAGGTATTTCTCTGTTTGGTGGTGGTAGACTTGCCCTCAGGTTGTGTGTATTCAGTAAATGCTTCAGCGTTTCATGGAGGATACTTTCTTTCTACAGCAGAGGACTCAGACACAGATCAAACAAGCCAGCTTTTAGTGTGTGTCCCAGCCAAACAATACTCATGTCAAGCACAGGACAAGAGGCTCTAACACACCTGTACCACAACGCTCTAACGGAAGTCACTAGAAACACGTCTAATGTGAAATGGTTTGTTTATTTTGTTTTGTTTTTTGTTTTTTAGTTTTGCTTTTTTTTTTTTGGTTTATTTTTGCAAAGTCACTTAAAGTGAACTTTATGCGATAGAAAACCACTGTGAAATGAAATTGTACTGTTATCGTTGGCTTACCTATGTGTTCAGCAATCTCAGCCCCAAATTATCTGGTAACGTAAAAGGAAATGGAGAATTTGTCTCTAATGAATGTAGTAACAATGGCTCACTGTGAAGTTTACATTGTGTACTGAAGCATGGTTCACGTGCAGGTCAGCTGGTGTTGGTATTAGAAATTCAGATGCTATTTAATTTTTAGCAAATTCTTTTTATTCATTAATGGAATTACAGAACAGAGATTAGCTGCTAAGCCTTTCTAGACCAATTCGGTTTTTACTTTAATGTTATGAATAGAGTTACAGGATATGCATGTGTGTGTGTGACCATGTGATTATATTTTTTATCTTATAATAGTTCATTTTCTTGGGCAAGATTCTTCTATTTGCATTCCTTCTGCTGTTTGGCAAAATAGGGTTAAAGTTACTTTTAGGACATTGGCACCATTCATCTATTGATATATTAATGTACTGCGGGGTGTCTTGGTATTAATTCCATTCAATAGCTAAACAGGTATGGGATTTTTTGATATGCAGTGTGTTCAAGGAGCTAGGTCGCCCCCCTCCCCGCCAACCCGCAAACAGCTTATAGAGTTGTCTTCTAAGATGCCTTATAGAGAGCTTCATACTGCATTTCTTTATAAAGCAACCAATACTCATTGCTACAAACAAGATTATAAATTTAGGAGAAGAGTGAGCGGAAGGAGCCGGAGCTGATGACCTCTCAGGGTCGTTGTATCCCTTTGATCTTGTAAAAACTCCCCATTGACAACTGGTGTTCCCCTGTGGTGAGAAGACAGACTGTTACCAAATGGCATTGAGATCCAATCCAGTATTGTGGTGGGGACTTTCGAATCACGCAGTACAGAGCCTTGCCTGCTATCCAGAAAGTCGACTTAAGGTGCAGAAGCACTCTGTAGCTAATGTTTTAGGTGACTGTTCGGGGTGTTGCGAAAGAACCATCGCCTGTCTGGAGACATAACTGATAATGTTTATTTTCCTTATCTAAGTTAAGAGATCTTATTGTTATTTATATTTTTCTGGTTTTTGTATTTTAAGAAATTAATATTAATGGTGTCAGAGTTTTCTTTTTTCATTCTCCCTTCTCTCTCCAGGTCTTTTACTGATCACGGTAAACCCACACGGAAAGCCCAAACTGTGTTGGCTATTCATAGTCATTTATGATTGCAGCTACTCTAACAGCTAAGAACAGGAACAGTGAGGTAGGGCCTGCTAGGTCTTCAAGCTGTTGCATTAGCCTCCTCCTGACGCTCAGAAGGGAAGGTTCTAAGTTGTCATATGCTCTCTTCAGAATTCGCTTTCCGCCCTGCTCTGTGCCTTTAGCCCTCCCGCAGAGGACTCTCTGTGCATCACCTTTAAAGACAAAAAGCAGCCCTTCAACACAGACCCACTCTTCCTGCTCCTGGCTTTCTGTTTTTTTTTTTCCTTTTCTTTTTTATAATGGCCCACATATTGAATATTGGGCTGAAATACAAGTGGAAAAGAAAAGCATGTTGGAAAAGATGTACGACAGGAGGCTGTATATGTATATAGAGTATGTCAAAAGCCTTTTATTTTTATACTTCAGATGCTCTAAATTAATAAACACAAATAATTACCATGCCATCTTCACTGTTTATTTTCAAAATGTTTTGGTGAGCTTGCCCCTAGTTGAAATACCCCACAGGACTAGTCAAGAGCAGGTGTGTCACTTAAAACATGTTGAAATTTTTTTTTCTTGACTGGAGAAGTCTCATTACACGGTACAGACATAAAAATAAGCTTTGGTTATTATATCAAGACCAAAAAGCTGTCTTTCTTTTTTTTCCCAGAGTGCATATTAGTGCATGAGTGCTTAGAAGTGCTAAAGAATGTATTTTCATTTTGGAAATGTTTGCCACTTAATGTAGACATTTTAATATTCTAAATCGTTGATTTTATGCTTCAAAATGTGACTTAAACCCAAAAATCTGGAGATAGTTTTATTTTCCTACATCCTTTTTAAGGATGGGTGTTTGGAGACAACTTTGGGCAACAGAGAAGGGCTCAAAAAAGTTCAATTTGTGACCTAACCCACCCCCCCCCAAAAAAAATCAGTAACAAATCTTGTTTTCAAAATGAACTATGTAAGAGAAAGCAGTTTAATATAATATCATGTATTCTATTTTTAACAAAAGTCTTCAAATAGCATGATTTTAATATATCCACTTAAGTCACCATGTGGAATATAAAATACATTTAGGGAAACGGAGCCTGAGGATGCATTAATTACTAAAGAAAACCAATAGACTCACATTTTAACTCAGCACTCACAAAATTAAACATTCTTAAATGGCTATTTTGGTGTATTTAAGTTTTTTTCTTTCTTTTCTTTTAAAATATGATTTATGGAAAAGTAATTCCTTGTAAAACATGTTTAAATTCTGACTCATACCTAAGTCTTCCTTTGAATAATTCTCAGGAAATCAGCTGCAGAACAATTTATTTTCAAAAATTTATGGATTTATAGACTTCTCAGAAAAGTTATCAAACGAGTTTTCGTGGTGAAGCATGGGGGTCAGACACTTTGTATAGCTTTTATGAACTGTATCTGATCTCTACCCTAGTGATCCCTAACTGACAAACCCCACTGCTTCGTGTTATTTTCCTTCTCACAGTGTTATGTATACGGCCCAAACTACCATGTCAGTTTGTCTAAAAATTTATAAAACATCGGAACAGGCTTTGCTCCTGAGCAGGCTGTCTCCCGTCTTAATGGCATTGTCTAGCTTGTCTTCTCTGTGTGGGGCTGCAGACCACATCTCTGTTGTTAAGGGGAAAGTGTCTCTCAGTCCTTCACCAGTTCTTCTGCAGCCACGCATAGGTGTATTCATATACCAGCAGCATCACCCCACCACCTGGAACGGAAGAGAGCCATACCTCATCACAGTTCTGGGAAGGGGCATGGACACTGCTCCCACCCTGCGCCACCAAGTCTCAGGGGGCCTTTGGGGGGAGGCTGGGGGCTTCCAGAATCATCAGTGGCTCTGATACCCAGAGAGAAAACAATGATTATGGAAAATTCTCAGGGCAAAATCAAGACCATCGTGAGTCTCCAAATACATTTTTCCCTCCGTGAGCTTTTGCAATTTGCATCATTTCTCATCAGATTCTTTTTTCAAGCACTTTCAATTTTAAAACAAAGTAAATAAATAAAGACATATTTAGTCATATAAAGGCATGGGACTTCTCTGCAAATGAAAATGTTCAGATTCCTCACATCTATGCAACAGATTTCTCTTTTCCAGACATAATTGCCATCTTCTTTGTGTGTATTCAAGAAAGAATTCTCCAAGACCGTGATTTGACAGATGAGTCTGGCTTTTAAACTGAATTGTGTTGTTTGAAAGTTACTCTCTGAATATTTTAAAACTCTGTTTTGTAAAAATTACGTTGGAAGCTAAGATTATTCTACATATCTGTGTCAAATATAGAGATTTGAACTTGGAAATTTGGAAGTAGAGTTGGGCGGCATGGGATTGCCCTTTATCGTAATGAGAATGTTGTATGACTGGCTGTGGAGTGGCTGGCTGTAAACATAGACAGGAATACGATTCAGGAGGAAAAGCACAGAGGATGTAGGATACACGCACACTGGGGCAAGTCATCTGCCCAGCTCTCATTGTGTTCTACCTGACAGAGCAAATAGGATAACTTAGAACAGCCTAAGAGTGTGGGGAAAAAACGTTACAAACCCAAATGTGAACAAACACTCTGAGCATGGCTGAGAACAGGCTTGGCTTCGTGAGTGGAAGGTTGACTTCTCTTGGCAAGAAAAGGGACTTGATCTGGAGCTTAGCTATTTTGCACACATTGCCATATGATTTAAAAAAAATCTACTGGCTGCACATGTTTGCATAACCATAAACCAAAGATAATTATCTGCCTGTAATTTTCATTTTGAACCCGGGAAGAGACTCTGTTAAACCCCGTTCAGCCGATATAGCTCTCCTGGAGAGTTATATGACATGTGTACCCCCACCCCCTCAGAGAGAGACAGACAGACAGATTCACACAGAGAGCGAATCAGAGGGAGGCAGACAGACAGACAGACACACAGACAGGTGATAGTTTCAGTCCAATGAGATCTAGAGCAGAAATCAGGCTGGACTCTTGCGGGTGGTACCTCATTGTTGGCCCTGTAGGGCTGCTAAGGAATTTATAAAAACAAGATTAAATGCCCACTCCCACCCCCTTACCCCCCCCCCACTGCTTCCTTTCCTCCCTCTTTTTCCCCTCCCCTCTCTCCAGTCCTCTCCCTTCCCTCTTCCCTTCCTTCTCTTCTTACTTGGGCGCTGGGGATCAAACTCAGGGCCTAGTGAATGCTGGCGTATGTTCTACCTCTGATCTAGATGGCCTCTACCCCATGTATCTTAACTTTAACTTTTGAATTTTATTTTAGATTCCCCCCAAACCCTTCTGCCCACTGAGTCATCTCCCTGGCCTGTTTTCTTTTATACTATCTTCTTTTTTTCCCTGCCTTAACTGTGATTGATGTTAACTCAGAGTCCTACTTTTCTCCTCTGACTTCCTCCCTAGAACTTGCTGATTTGCAATGCAGGAGAGGCAGGGGTTTGTATTAGGCTTCACAGTCTGGTAGAGGCTGGGCAGTAACACAACAAACTTTTCGCTGTACACGACACCAGAGCAAATCAGGATAGATCACACAGAAACATTTATAAGCCTGAGCAGACATCTGGAAGCCTCTAACAGATCTTGGGGGCAGATTATTTAAGAATTTTGGTACGAGGTTCCAATCAATTACCATTTTAGCTCCATTCCCCCTAGTTACTGTTTTCATCCGCACTCTCTTAAGAAGCTGGTTTAGGGCGTTGTCCTGTCATTCTTCACTAACATTAGGCCTACAATCAAGTCTTGACTGTTTGCTGAAGGGAAAGGGCAATATTCCTGATTTTTTTAAAATCCTGAGTTGGTTTTGACACCTGGGCTGATGATCAACTGGAGGCAGGTCTAGATCTCATGTATAAAACAACCCATGCTTAAATGCTCACAGAGGTGGGGGCAATAGATGAAGATGGGTGGGATGATTTTGAACACACAAAGTGTGAGCTGTTCTCCGGCCAGCTTCCTCTTCCGTACTCCCTTAGCTAAGGTGGGGACACAGGCCAGCTTCCTCTTCCTCCCTTAGCTAAGGTGGGGACACGGGCCAGTTTTCCAGATTAAGATTCGAGTGTAAGCATGTGTGTGTGAGTACGGGAGTACATCAGTGTTAAAGTTGAGGAAGGGCAAAGAGAGAAGAGAATGTTCAAGGGAAGACTACCAGGATGTCTAAGGAGGGGCACATGATCTGGTTTAAAAAAAAACAAGTGTGTGGTCTAGAACATGTGTCCATACCTAATCACAGGGTGGCTTGGAATCCTGGGTATTTGCCCGCAGTTGGGTTTCCAGCAGCTATTTTCCTATCTATTTACATAGAGGCAGCCGGCTCCCCTGTGGAGGGTGACAGGGCACACCCCACCCCCACCCCACCCCCACCCCGGCTCCTGTCCTCAGGTAGGGCCCCAAGCCAGGAGCGTCCATTACTAAACTGAGGGAGACTGGGGCCAGTGAGTGGCCTTGGGTAGCTTCACTCCACAGAAGTGGTTGGGAATGAAGCTCAGGGACCTGTTGATGCTCAGGGAAGCAAGTTCTCTTCCATTTATCTTTAGGAAATGGAGGGGAGGCAGAAGCAAGATTGAGCATG